>NC_083228.1:139809687-139835388 GCF_032191835.1 Heteronotia binoei | reverse complement strand
AAAGGGTGGATGGATGGATGGATGGATGGATGATAGAGAGAGAGAGAGAGAGAGAGAGATAGAAGGAGGTGTTCGGCTAACCTCCTTGTGTTCGTGGTGGACGGCCTCATCACTTGTCTCTTTGGTTGGAGACTGCTTTTGAAGGACCACTTCACTGCCACAGGAGGTGGTGGCGGCTACAGGCATAGCCAGCTTCAAGAGGGGTTAGATAAAAATATGAAGCAGAGGTCCATCTGTGGCTAATAGCCACAGTGTGTGTGTGTGTGTGTGTGTATATATATATATATATATATATATATATATATGTGTGTGTGTGTGTGTGTGTGTGTGTGTGTGTATAATTTTTTGGCGACTGTGTGACAAAGAGTGTTGGACTGGATGGGCCATTGGTCTGATCCAGCATGGGTTCTCTTATGTTCTTATGTGACACGGAGTGTTGGATTGGAGGAGCCATTGGCTTGATCCAACATGGCTTCTCTTATGTTCTTATGTGACACAGAGTGTTGGACTGGATGGGCCATTGGTCTGATCCAACATGGGTTCTCTTATATTCTTATGTGACACAGAGTGTTGGATTGGAGGGGCCATTGGCCTGATCCAACATGGCTTCTCTTATGTTCTTATATGACACGGAGTGTTGGACTGGAGGGGCCAATGGCCTGATCCAACATGGCTTCTCTTATGTTCTTATGTGACATGGAGTGTTGAATTAGAGGGGCCATTGGCCTGATCCAACATGGCTTCTCTTATGTTCTTATGTGACACAGTGTGTTGGACTGGAGGGGCTATTGGTCTGATCCAACATGGCTTCTCTTATGTTCTTATGACCCTGGGATGTCGCACTCAGCCGAACAATCTTCAGAAGGCCCGTTTGGTTTCTGCAACACACGATCTGATCTGATTTCTCTCCCACCCCATATTTGACAGGGAGGAATGCATCTTCACCATTGACCCATCCACGGCCAGAGACCTGGACGACGCCTTATCCTGCAAGCTGCTTCCGGATGGTAGGTGGCGTTTTTGTATGCGACGTTTGTATGTGTCATTGTGTGCGTGGTGTTGCTGGTGGCGGAAAGGACCATCAAGTCGCAGGTGACTTATGGCAGCCCTGTAGCATTTCCAAGGCGAGAGGCATTCAGAGAGGTGGTTCGCTATGGAGCCAATCTGGACTTCTGGTGAACTTCATCCAAAGATGAACCACCTGAAAGGGTCATCCTGCTTTAGGTTCCAAGATCTGATGATATCAGGCCAGCTGGGGCCACCCAGGTCAGGCCCTGCTCAGGCGCACAGTATAATCAGATGTCGCTGCTGTTTCCTTCTGGATTTGCCATACCAAACCTTTAATGGCATAACAGTTGCAAATAAAAATACACAGAATATAAAAATGTAAACACTGGAGATAAAATCAAAATGAAACCGAGCTTACAGATGCATTCATACATGGTCAGATTTAAATTTAAGGATGTCAGCCAAAAATTTGGCCACAGCCTCGCTAACCTCCCCCTCAGAATCGTTCAATAAATAATAACAGGGTAGCAGAATAGACAAATCTGGGGAGAAAGAAAGCTTGCAAAATAAGTCTTTACGGAGATTATGATAAAAGGAACAATCAAGCAATATATATATGCAGTCGACATTTCTCCAAGCTAAAGAGCCCCAAGGGTTTTAACCTTTCTTCATAGGGAAAGTGTTCCAAACCTTTAATCATTCTAGTTGCCCTTTTCTGCACTTTTTCCAGTGTCCCCTTAGAAGGCAAGCTCTCCCAGTTAAATGTCACCGACTCCGTTCCAAACTGCCCCTGCTGGACTCTGGAGGCAGCTGGAAAAGCTCTCCTCTTCTTTTCCACTTGGGCCTGAGTCACTTTCCAAGGACGGGGATTTCTCGAAATGAGGTAAACGGTGACTCCTTCAGCAATAAACTCAAAAATGAGAACCCATCGCTCTGTCTCACTGCCTCCGTGTTGTTAACGAAGCCTTCGGGGAGCCAGGTTTTAATTTCGTAGAAGCGACACGCGGCAATGGAATCGGTGACGGGGCAGCTTTCCTTGAGCCAGATCTGCACGGGGGGAGCTAGGATGAGACCCCCTTCTCCCTGCTGCAGTTAATTTGACAAGGAATGGAGCAGGGGTCCCTGAGGAGGGGATGTATGTGTGTGCATGGGACCTCCTTGTCAGATCTCAGAAGCTAAGCAGGGTCCACCCTGGTGTTAGTGCTTGGATGGAAGTCCAGGGTTGCTACCTGAAGGGAAGCAATGACCACCTCTGGAGGGCTCTTGCCTTGCAAACCATATGGCAGGGGTGTCAAACATGCAGCCCAGGGGCCGAATCTGGCCCCCAGAAGGCTCCTATCCAGTTAGGTGTAGCGATTAAGTGTGCAGACGCTTATCTGGGAGAAGCGGGTTTGATTCTCCACTCCTCCACTTGCAGCTGCTGGAATGGCCTTGGGTCAGCCATAGCTCTGGCAGAGGTTGTCCTTGAAAGGGCAGCTGCTGTGAGAGTCCTCTCGGCCCCACCCACCTCACGGGGTGTCTGTTGTGGCGGAAAAAGATATAGGAGAGTGTAAGCCGCTCTGATTCAGAGAGAAGGTTGGGGTATAAATCTGCAGTCTTCTTCTATCAGGTCCCCGAGCAACTGGCTGTCATCTGCTTCCTCCTCCCCTCTCTTGCTTCCGTCTGCATCACAGCTTGATTTGCCAGGCTTGCTCAATCGCACAGGAGCTGCAGAGCAAAGCCTCTGTTTTCTCCATTGGCTGAGGCTCCTCCCTTGGGGAGGAAGGGGACAGCTCGCTTCGGAGGAAGCTCTGGAGTGGGAGGAGCCTCAGCCAATAGAAGGAAGAGAGACTTGGCGGAGTAGCTCTGCTGTGCAATTCAGAGAGCCTCGATTGCACGGGAGACATACAAAGAAAGCACCTTTAAGACCAACAAGTGCTAACGTTTTAAGCAAGTTTTAATTTAAGTTTTTAAAAATATATATGTTTGTGTCTGTCTGTGTTCACTACCTGAAATGACATTTTATGACACACATTTTATGGCCCAGCCTGGCAAGGTCTCATTTATGTCAGACCAGGCCCCCATAATACATGAGTTTGATACCCCTGCCCTATGGAGGTCTCCAGACGTCAGCTATGACTTGACGGCACCATCCGTTCTCTGAGAGCCAGTTTGGTGTAGTGGTTAAGTGCGCAGACTCTTATCTGGGAGAACCGGGTTTGATTCCCCCACTCCTCCACTTGCAGCTGCTGGAATGGCCTTGGGTCAGCCATAGCTCTCTCAGTGTTGTCCTTGAAAGGTCAGCTGCTGGGAGAGCTCTCTCAGCCCCATCCACCTCACAGGGCGTCTGTCTCCTGAGAGCCAGTTTGGTGTAGTGGTGAAGTGCGCAGACTCTTAGCTGGGAAAACCGGGTTTGATTCCCCACTCCTGCACTTGCAGCTGCTGGGATGGCCTTGAGTCAGCCATGGCTCTTATGAGAGTTGTCCTTGAAAGGGCAGCTTCTGGGAGATCTCTCGCAGCCCTCTCTATCTCACAGGGTGTCTGTTGTGTGTGTGTGTGTGGGGGGGGGAAGGTAAAGGAGATTGTGAGCCGCTCTGAGACCCTTGAGATTCAGAGTGGAGGGTGGGATTTAAACCAAATTTCTTCTTCTTCTTTTTCTTCTTCATTTTTATCGCTCCGTGGATGTCTAAGTCAAGGCATCTTCCAATCCTCTGATTTGGTACAGCGAGGAAAATAGAAATTAGCGTATGAAGAAAACTCAACCGTAGATGCTGTTGAGTAACAGGATGCAGCCATGATGCGAATGAAATTGAGTATGGAGGTGAGGAGCCCAGAAAAATGCCATCGCTGACGCCTGGATTCCTCCCCTGGCTTACTCAGCATCCGAGTTGCTAGGTTGCCAAGTCAATGGCGGCTTGTTCTACAGACTGGTCTGTGTTTTGCCATGAGGAAAGAATGGTGAAGTGTATCAAGAAGATTAAAAACAGGCACCCCCATCTACGTAGGAAAGGTTTCTCTCAAATGACAAGCGGACGTATGCATAGCCCAGGATCCTCCGTGCCGTGTTTAGTGCGGCTCCTACTGTTGAGATCATCTTACGTTCTCAATTAAGATCTTGGTCTCGCCCCATATTTCGTGGCATCACATCCAATTTGCGATTGCTTCTGCGGGTCATTTCTGAGCAAGCGCTGCCGGCTGCGAGCCTTAATTCGATTCAGGGAGCCAGTCTACCCATGTGCTCACAACACTCATCCATTTGTTTCTGTGAATGTCGTCAGAAGTGGTTGAGCTTTAGACCCAGTGGTGGAGCTACCCACGTCTGCTGTCAATCCTGATTGCCCCTGACAGCCTCAGGAGGCAAGCAGGATTCCCCCTCAGCCTTGACAAAACAACCAAGAATCTGCAGTGGTGGATAAACGAATGGATTTATTGGGGCAGAAGCTTTCTTAGAGTGGACACCACTTCCTCAGAAGCTTCGTCAACAGACTTTCTATCACTCATGAACCCCCCACCCCCACCCCCAGTCTTCTTAAAGCGGCAAAACAGGCCTGGAAAGCGTCCTGCCCTCTGCCCCTGCCCTTTATTGGCAGAAGCCAAGGCTTGAAAGCTGGCAATATTAGTGTGCTTGCCTAGCAACCCCCGCTATAGTCCCTGCAGAGGCATATGTTCCTTAAAGGTACAGATGCTGCTTTAGTATCTTGAATGTTTTATGCCCTAGATAGACAGACAGACAGACTGATTGATTTAAGGGGGGGTTTTATGCAGAAAGATGTTTTATCATCTGTATAGAAAGATCTATCTTCTCTGTTCACTGCTCTGGTCTCTGGATTTAAGTATCCTCAGATCTGGCTGACTCAGTTGTTAGAATATAGATAGATGATAGGATAGATGATGGGAGAAGGACACTCCATGAAATTGCTGAGCAGTTGGGTTAGAATGGATAAAAGGAAGCACTTCTTCACCCAAAGGGTGATTAACATGTGGAATTCACTGCCAGAGGAGGTGGTGGCAGCAGCTACAGGCATAGACAGCTTCAAGAGGGGAATGGATAAGCATATGTAGCAGAGGTCCATCAATGGCTATTAGCCACAGGGTATTGATGGAACTTTGTCTGGGGCAGTGATGCTTTGTATTCTTGGTGCTTGGGGGGGGGGGGGGGCACAGTGGGAGGGCTTCTAGTGTCCTGGCCCCACTGATGGATCTCCTGATGACACCTGGGTTTTTTTTGGCCACTGTGTGACACAGAGTGTTGGACTGGATGGGCCATTGGCCTGATCCAAAATGGCTTCTCTTATGTTCTTATGGAACTCTCTGTCTGGGGCAGTGATGCTCTGTATCCTTGGTTCTTGGGAGGGGCAACAGTGGGAGGGCTTCTAGTGTCCTGGCCCCACTGGTGGACCTCCTGATGGCACCTGGGGTTTTTGGCCACTGTGTGACACAGAGTGTTGGACTGGATGGGCCACTGGCCTGATCCAACATGGCTTCTCTTATGTTCTCTTAAGGATCATGTTATCACCCTTCTGTGAGGATCCAGCAGTGAGGAATCCTGTGTCGAGAGAGAGGTGCTATAGAAAACATTTCAGGGAAGCCTTCAGTAACTTTAAATGAAATAAATGAGACTTTCATGTGGCCTTGCTTAACTGTTTTCTTGATGGCTGGTTTGGTGGGCGCCTCCCTTTCTTGAAGGTTTAAAATAGAGGACCCCGAGTTATACTTACAAGCAGGGCTTCTTTTTGTAGCAGGAACTCCTTTGCATGTTAGGCCACACACCCCTGATGTAGCCAATACTCCCAAGAGCTTATAGGGCTCTTCGTACAGGGCGGAGGTGGCCAAACTGTGGCTCGGGAGCCACCTGTGGCTCTTTCACCAATATTGTGTGGCTCTTGAATCCCCCACCCCGTCAGCCAGCTCGGAGAAGGCATTTCTCACTTTCAGTCACTTCTCCAAGCCAAGTCAGCTGGCGCGGCTTGGAGAATGCATTTAAAGTTAAAGCTGCTTTCTTTCCACGTCTCCCTCCCTCCCTCCCTCATCTGTTTGCTTTCTTTCCACCTTTCCTTCCTTCCTGTCTTGCAGCTCTCAGACATCTGACGTTCATGTCTCGCGGCTCTCAAACGTCTGATGTTGATTCTGTGTGGCTCTTACATTAAGTGAGTTTGGCCACTCCTGGTACGGGGCCTACTGTAAGCTCCAGGAGGATTAGCTACATCGGGGCATGTGGTCTAATATGCAACGGAGTTCCTGCTACAAAAAAGGCCCTGCTCACAAGTATAAGCATAGTTTAGGGAAGAATTGCGGCATGGTATCGCTTTACTCTGCTCTGGTAAGACCTCAACTGGAGTCTTGTGTTCCGTTTGGGCACCACATTTTAAGAAGGATCTAGACAAGCTGGAGCGGGTCCAGAGGAGAGCGATGAAGATGGTGAGGGGTCTGGAGACCAAGTCCTATGAGGAAAGGTTGAAGGAGCTGGGCATGCTTAGCCTGGAGAGGAGGCGGCTGAGAGGTGATAGGATCACCATCTTCAAGTCCTTGAAGGGCTGTCCTATAGAGGATGGTGTGGAATTGTTTTCTGTGGCCCCAGAAGGTAGGACCAGAACCAAGGGTTTGAAATGAAATCAAAAGAGTTTCCGGCTCAACATTAGGAAGAACTTCCTGACCGTTAGAGCGGTTCCTCAGTGGAACAGGCTTCCTCCTCGGGAGGTGGTGGGCTCTCCTTCCTTGGAGGTTTTGAAACAGAGGCTGGATGGCCATCTGACAGCAATGAAGATCCTGTGAATTTAGGGGGAGGTGTTTGTGAGTTTAGAGCAGTTCCTCAGTGGAACAGGCTTCCTCGGGAGGTGGTGGGCTCTCCTTCCTTGGAGGTTTTTCAACAGAGGCTCGATGGCCATCTGACAGCAATGAAGATCCTGTGAATTAAGGGGAGGTGTTTTGAGTTTCCTGCATTGTGCAGGGGGTTGGACTAGACGACCCTGGAGGTCCCTTCCAACTCTTATGATTCTATGATCAAAGGGGCAGTCGCCAAAGGGTTTCCTGGTCAGCAGCTTGCCTTGAATTATCGCTTGACAGAAGTACCTGCTTCGCATCTGGTCTTCTGGATCCTGAAGCCTCTCCCAAGTCCAAGGGTCGGGCAGCCTGTGACCTACCAGATATCTAAAGGGGAATTTGTTTTGCAGGCTCCCATTCTGACTTCCCAGGAACAGGATTTCACATCCTCTGCACCCAGAACGATTCTAATTTGGGGAGGCTGCTGGGTGCCGCTTCCCAGCTCTTTCAACTCAACGAGTGTTAATTTCCTGGTAAAATTAGCCCTCTTAGATGGAGCTGGGAATAGCAATCAAAACAGCTTGCGGTGCAGTTTGCCAGAAATCGTCCTTTTCTCCCTTCGTCTCTTTGGCCGGGAGCCTCGGCGTTGAGTGGGGGCTCGGAGCACCTGCCAAGTTACAGCAAGTTCTCCCGTCGTAAGGTCTGTCTATTAGCAAAGAGCGCTCAGTGTGCAGGCTAGAAACCCGATCTTAACAGGAGCAGCGTCGCCCCTCGGCTACGACTTCCTGCTCGCCTCTGTGGGAGGTTTTGAGTCTGAACTTTGGTGCCTTGGGATTGAGAAAGAGGTCTCAGGCCAGGTCAATGGCAACTTGCACATTGTAATGCACATTGGGGCCAAGAATCCCAGCCACAAATACAAGTTGATGGGGTGTGAACTGGCAGAGACTGACCAAGAGAGAGATCTTGGGGTCGTGGTAGATGACTCACTGAAAATGTCAAGACAGTGTGCGTTTGCAATAAAAAAGGCCAACGCCATGCTGGGAATTATTAGGAAGGGAATTGAAAACAAATCAGCCAGTATCATAATGCCCCTGTATAAACCGATGGTGCCGTCTCATTTGGAGTACTGTGTGCAGTTCTGGTCGCCGCACCTCAAAAAGGATATTATAGCATTGGAGAAAGTCCAGAAAAGGGCAACTAGAATGATTAAAGGGCTGGAACACTTTCCCTATGAAGAAAGGTTGAAACGCTTGGGACTCTTTAGCTTGGAGAAACGTCGACTGCGGGGTGACATGATAGAGGTTTACAAGATAATGCATGGGATGGAGAAAGTAGAGAAAGAAGTACTTTTCTCCCTTTCTCACAATACAAGAACTTGTGGGCATTCGATGAAATTGCTGAGCTGACAGGTTAAAACAGATAAAAGGAAGTACTTCTTCACCCAAAGGGTGATTAACATGTGGAATTCACTGCCACAGGAGGTGGTGGCGGCCACAAGCATAGCCACCTTCAAGAGGGGTTTAGATAAAAATATGGAGCAGAGGTCCATCAGTGGCTACTAGCCACAAAAAAATTTGCCACTGTGTGACACAGAGTGTTGGAACTGGATGGGCCATTGGCCTGATCTAACATGGCTTCTCTTATGTTCTTAACTTCCGAGCTACTGAGGCAATTCTGGTGTGTGTGGGGGAGTGGGGGTAGGAACATGAAGGACAGACACAGAAGAAATCTGGGCTAGGTGGAAGCCATAGTCCAGAAGATGCAGGCGAGGCAGGCAAGATCCAGTGTGTCGTGGTTGGTGTTGGGTTAGGATCTCGGAAATCCAGGTTCAAATTCCCACATTGCCATGGTGCTCCCTGGAGAATATTTGTCATCTGTGTGTGTGTGTTGCACGCACACCAAAGCTTCCATTCCGAACAATACGTCGTTGGCCTTAAAGATGCCACGGCTCCTACTTTTTCGTTCTACTGCTTCAGACCAACATGGCTGCCTACCAGGATCTATTTGAAAGGCTGTTACTTAGAGGGGAGCAGGGAGCTGTTCCTGTTGGTAGCAGAAGAGTCGCAATAATGGGTTTAAATTGTGGGTGGATATTGGGGGGGGCGGGTTGCAGAATAGTTCAGCAGTGAAATGGGCTGCCTAGGGAGGTGGTGAGCTCTCCCTCACTGGCAGTCTTTAAGCAGCGTCTGGAAAAAAACACTTGTCAGGGTTGCTTTAGGCAAATCCTGCCAAGAGCAGGGGGTTGGACTAAATGGCTTCTGCGGCTGCTTTCAACTCTAATAATAATAATAATAATAACTTTTATTTCTATCCCGCCCTCCCCGCCTAGGCGGCTCAGGGCGGCTAACAACAACTTAGACATTAACATAAATGATAAAACTTTAAATTTAACAATTAAAATTAAGCATAAAAACCAGTCAGTTAGGTTAAAATACATGATTTCCGTTAGCCTAGATATATATGAGTGTATCTGGCAGCGATTGAGCTGTTATGGCGCTGGTTCTGCCAGTTTAGGTAGTCTTATAGATGGCGGTTCTTACACCAGGCAACTCAGCAGTCAGTGTCGTTATAAGCTTGCCTAAAAAGGGCGGTCTTGCAGGCCCTGCGGAACTGGCCGAGGTCCCGCAGGGCCCGCACCTCCTCCGGAAGCTGGTTCCACAATGCCGGTGCAGCCGCTGAAAAGGCCCGTACTCTAGTATGTTGGAGTTTGACCTCTCTCGGCCCAGGGATGGTCATTTTGTTTTTACCCACTGACCTCAGTGCCCTCTGGGGTTCATATGGGGAGAGACGGTCCCTTAGGTAGGCTGGTCCTCGGCCATATAGGGCTTTAAAGGTGATAACCAACACTTTGTACTGGACTCGGTAGATAATTGGTAGCCAGTGCAGTCCGCGCAGCCCCGGCCGTATGTGCTCCCATTTCGAGAGCCCTAACAGTAGCCTGGCCGACGCGTTCTGCACCAGCTGTAGCTTCTGAGTCCAGCACAGAGGTAGCCCCAAGTAGAGGGCATTACAGTAGTCCAATCTTGAGGTGACCGTTGCATGGATCACTGTTGCGAGGTCCCGGCGCTCCAGGAAGGGGGCTAACTGCCTTGCCCGCTTCAGATGGAAGAATGCTGACTTGGCAGTGGCTGCTATCTGGGCCTCCATTGATAATGAAGGCTCCAGTAAAACACCCAAACTTTTTACCTGGCGCGCTGGTTCCAATGGTGCGCCATCGAAAGTTGGGAGAGCTATTTCCCCTCCCCGAGCGCCACGACCCACACAAAGGACCTCTGTCTTCGCTGGATTCAACTTCAATCCACTCAATCTGAGCCACGTCGCCACAGCCTGTAAGGCCCGATCCAGGTTCCCCGGGGCGGAGCCAGGCCGGCCATCCATTAGCAGATAGAGCTGGGTGTCATCCGCATATTGATGGCAACCCAGCCCAAACCTCCGGACAATCTGGGCAAGGGGGCGCATATAGATGTTGAACAACATTGGGGAGAGAACTGCTCCCTGAGGCACCCCACAGTCAAGTGTGCGCCTCTGGGATCGCTCACCCCCAATGGCCACCCTTTGTCCCCGATCAGAGAGGAAGGAGGAAAGCCATTGTAGGGCCAACCCCCCAACCCCTATGTCGGCGAGGCGACGCTTTAGCAACTGGTGGTCGACTGTATCAAATGCCGCCGACAGGTCTAATAACATCAGTACCGCGGCGCCGCCCCGATCCAGATGCCGCTGGAGGTCATCTACCAAGGCGACCAGCACTGTCTCCGTCCCATGGCCCGGTCGGAACCCAGACTGGCACGGGTCAAGAACGGAAGCGTCATCTAGGAACCTCTGTAGCTGCAACGCCACTGCCCTCTCAATAATTTTACCTAAAAATGGTAAGTTAGACACCGGACGGTAGTTTGCCAATTCGGCCGGGTCTGCTGTACTTTTTTTTTAGGAGAGGGCGAACCAACGCCTCTTTCAAAGGCGTTGGGAAGTGCCCCTCTACGAGGGATCTATTTATGATGTCCCGTAAAGGACATCTAAGCTCCCTCTGGCAAGATTTAATCAGCCAAGAGGGGCAAGGATCCAAATCGCATGTTGTTGGGCGAGCAGCGGAGAGGATCCCATCGACTTCCTCCAGGTCGATGATGATGATGATGATGATGTTGGATTTATATCCCACCCTCCACTCCGAAGAGTCTCGGAGCGGCTCACAATCTCCTTTATCTTCCTCCCCCACAACAGACACCCTGTGAGGTGGGTGGGGCTGAGAGAGCTCTGACAGAAGCTGCCCTTTCCAGGACAACCCCTGCCGGAGCTATGGCTGACCCAAGGTCATTCTGGCAGCTGCAGGTGGAGGAGTGGGGAATCAAACCCGGTTCTCCCAGATAAGAGTCTGCACACTTCACCACTACACTAAACTGGCTCTACACCAAACTGTCTCAGTCAGACCTGGGCCTACTCACCCTTCCTCACAGGGCAAGGGTCTCTTCCTTGCAGCAGCTCTTCCTCAGCTTTGCTTCCTACGAGAAGAACACCCCCTGCCTGGGCTTGGCCCTTTTATGTTCTCCTGCTTCTCCCACATAAGAGTCCTCACATTTAACCACTACAGCAAGCCCCCGAATACTACAAAACCACCTATATGGCTTTCTATATTTGAATAAACTTTACTGCACTGCTCGTAGAAAGAGTCTGCAGTCACCTCAGGTCACCCACAAAAACGAAACGTGGCGCATGCTTAATCTTGAGGCATTCTGGTTTCACCATTTAACGGTCAAAACCAGCGGTTTGAAGTTTTCCTCCAGGTCGGTAGAGGACACTGAGCTGCTCTCGGGTCGGGACGTCCTCGGGTCTTGGAATTCGGTTGCTTGTTGCTTTCTTACTTTAAGATACCTGGTCTTTGGATCAAATGCTTCACAGGGTGGCCTGCAGATTAAATGTAACACCATGTTCCCCCTCAATTCTCCAAGCCAAACCTCCTTCCTTATATAAATACAGATTTTTAAAAAAAAAATCATCACAAAACATGGACCTGCACCTTTTAGTTTCCTTGCTGTCTACATCTGCCTCTGCTGCTCAGTCTTGTTCAACCGTAATTATATATATATATATGCTGGTCTTTGACGGTACAATAAATTTGAACATTGAGATAGATAGATGGAGAGATAGATGGGGGAAGAGAGAGCTGATCCCTCTCACAGTCCAGTCCGCCATTTTGGTTCCTGGCAGGAAAGGAGATTGTGAGCCGCTCTGAGACTCTTCAGAGTGGAGGGCGGGATATAAATCCAATATCTTCATCTACCTCACGGTGTCTGTTGTGGGGGAGGAAGGTAAAGGAGATTGTGAGCCCCTCTGAGACTCTTTGGAGTAGAGGGCAGGATATAAATCCAATATCTACATCTACCTCACAGGGTGTCTGTTGTGGGGGAGGAAGGGAAAGGAGATTGTGAGCCACTCTGAGACTCTTCAGAGTGGAGAGTGGGATATAAATCCAATATCTTCATCTACCTCACAGGGTGTCTGTTGTGGGAGAGGAAGGGAAAGGAGATTGTGAGCCTCTCTGAGACTCTTCGGAGTGGAGGGCGGGATATAAATCCAGTATCTTCATCTACCTCACAGGGTGTCTGTTGTGGGGGAGGAAGTGAAAGGAGATTGTGAGCCGTTCTGAGACTCTTCAGAGTAGAGGGTGGGATATAAATCCAATATCTTCATCTACCTCACAGGGTGTCTGTTGTGGGGGGGTGGGGAGGAAGGTAAAGGAGATTGTGAGCCGCTCTGAGACTCTTCGGAGCGGAGGGCGGGATATAAATCCAATATCTTCATCTACCTCACAGGGTTTCTGTTGTGGGGGAGGAAGGTAAAGGAGATTGTGAGCCGCTCTGAGACTCTTCGGAGTGGAGGGTGGGATATAAATCCAATATCTTCATCTACCTCACAGGGTGTCTGTTGTGGGGGAGGAAGGTAAAGGAGATTGTGAGCCGCTCTGAGACTCTTCGGAGTGGAGGGTGGGATATAAATCCAGTATCTTCATCTACCTCACAGGGTGTCTGTTGTGGGGGAGGAAGGTAAAGGAGATTGTGACCCGCTCTGAGACTCTTCGGAGTGGAGGGCGGGATATAAATCCAATATCTTCATCTACCTCACAGGGTGTCTGTTGTGGGGGAGGAAGGGAAAGGAGATTGTGAGCCGCTCTGAGACTCTTCGGAGTGGAGGGCGGGATATAAATCCAATATCTTCATCTACCTCACAGGGTGTCTGTTGTGGGGGAGGAAGGGAAAGGAGATTGTGAGCCGCTCTGAGACTCTTCGGAGTGAAGGGCGGGATAGAAATCCAATATCTTCATCTACCTCACAGGGTGTCTGTTGTGGGGGAGCAAGGGAAAGGAGATTGTGAGCCGCTCTGAGACTCTTCGGAGTGGAGGGCGGGATATAAATCCAATATCTTCATCTACCTCACAGGGTGTCTGTTGTGGGGGAGGAAGGGAAAGGAGATTGTGAGCCGCTCTGAGACTCTTCGGAGTGGAGGGCGGGATATAAATCCAATATCTTCATCTACCTCACAGGGTGTCTGTTGTGGGGGAGGAAGGGAAAGGAGATTGTGAGCCGCTCTGAGACTCTTCAAAGTGGAGGGCGGATATAAATCCAATATCTTCATCTACCTCACAGGGTGTCTGTTGTGGGGGAGGAAGGTAAAGGAGATTGTGAGCCGCTCTGAGATTCAGAGTATAGGGCGGGGTATAAATCCTATATATTTAAAAGTCCAGCAGAACAACGAAGCCATCCTGACCATTCTCTCTTCCCATCCAAGTTGCTTGGCCTGTGTCACCTGTAGCTGGGCCTTCCCAGTGTATGGATCGTGTCCTGGATTTCCTTGGACCCCGCTAGATTTTTTTTTAGGGGGGCGGACACTGCCATCCCGGTGTGGCTTCCGTGCTTGGGTCCTGGTCGCCTTCAGGGCCCGCTGCTCCATCTTCCTGTTGCCCTAAGCTTCCTCCTGAATCTCAGCAGAATTCCTCATGGCTTCCTTTTTGGCCTGTAGTCCTTACCTCGGCTTCTCATTCCCCGTGGATGTGGGTGGATTGCACGGCTCTCGATCTCGGTCCGGTTCTCAGCAAGCACGCAAGTACCCTCGCCTTCCGATCCAACTGGACTGGCGTCGCATCCATGAACTTTGCATGATTTGGATTCTGTGCAAATTCCAGCTGGCCCGGTCCCACCATTAACTGGCAGAAATGCCCTTACGTTTCAGTATCAGGCTTTCTGGCAGCGCACTCGTGTCCTGCGGACCACAGGTTCGGAGAGCTTTTGGCAACCGTCGCATTTTGGCAGGGGATCGGCAGGGAATGTGGCAGCTGCTGAAGTTTGGCTCGAAACTCCCCCCCCCCCCGCCTAGTTCACCGAAGGAACTGAATGTTCCGTGCACAACCCCGGAAACGAGACTGCGTGCTTCCCTTCCATGCTTACGGCATCATACCTGACGTGTTATCTGTTCCCCGACCATGTGCTCTACCTAGGCGCTTGGACATGTTTTCTTGAGTTGGCTCGCCCGTGTGGAATTCACTCTTCCTGGAGCTTTCGAGGGCCAAAGTCTGTCCTCGGCGTAAATTATTTGTCTGGCTTAGGGTGTTTGGCACCAACAGTCAAAGCAACCGTACGCCTCCCCTTGTCTTGCAACCGGGAGCCGTATCTCTCAGAACGGGATTTAGGAGTCTGGGCGCATAATTTATTAGCTGCCGCAGACAAAACACGCATGTAATTCTATAGGGCTCTCAATTTTGGTAATGCGTGGACTCAGGGCTTCCTCCTCATCGTACAGCAGCTGCTTCGAAAGCTTTCACTGGCTCATGGAAAACGTGGAAAATGCATCTTTTAGAGGCATGCTGTCTACCTTCTCTTTCATTTTTTTTCTCTCCCACTGGATCGACTGCGGATCGTACGTTGTGATCCAAAGATTCCTGTTCAAATGGGGAAAGCACTTCTACCCAATTTCTGCTTCACCTGTAATACATTGAAGATTTATACCCTGCCCTTCTCTCTAAATCAGAGACTCAGAGTAGCTTACAATCTCCTATATCTTCTCCCCCACAACAGACACCCTGTGAGGTGGGTGGGGCTGAGAGGGCTCTCACAGCAGCTGCCCTTTCAAGGACAACCCCTGCAATAACTATGGTTAACCCAAGGCCGTTCCAACAGGTTCAGGTGGAGGAGTGGGGAATCAAACCCGGTTCTCCCAGATAAGAGTCCGCACACTTAACCACTACATTAAACTGGCTCTACACCAAACTACACTTAACCACTACACCAAACTCTACACCAAACTGTCTCAGTCAAACCTGGGCCTACTTACCCTTCCTCACAGGGCAAGGGTCTCTTCCTTGCAGCAGCTCTTTCTCAGCTTTGCTTCCTACAAAAAGAACACCCCCTGCTTGGGCTTGGCCCTATATTCTCCTCTCAGGCTCCACCCCTCTCTGGGCCAGTTTCCCTACCAAACCTTGCCACCCAATCAGAGGCACAGAGGGATCCTGGGAAATGTAGGCTTTTCCCAGTAACTCCTAGGCAGGCTTCCCTGGGGCCTGCAGGCCACACTAGGCCCAGGATCATGACAACCTGCCCTCCCTCCCCCAAACAAACTCCTCCAGGTGTCAGGACTCAAGAGGAGACCATGTGGGTCAACCGTTCGATAAGGGGCTACACCCCGGGTGTTGGGTGTGGAAATCAGCATGGAAGACCTCTCGTGCTGTTTCAGAGGGCAGCCGCATTGGCAGGCCTAGAAGCGTGTCTCCTTTTTAGCTTTTAGTCTCTAATTTCCGGGTTGGTCTCTTAAAGTTTCTTTTTTTCAGAATAAGTCTTTTCAGAATAACCACTACACCAGACTCTACACCAAACTACACCAAACTGTCTCAGTCAGACCTGAGCCTACTCACCCTTCCTCACAGGGCAAGGGTCTCTTCTTTGCAGCAGCTCTTCCTCAGCTTTGCTTTCTACCAAAAGAAGTCTTTTCAGAATAAGTCTCTCCTTTTTTGTGCCTTCAAGTGCTCAAGACATTAGAATTGTGGAACAGGAGTCTTTATCGTTTTGTAGTTACACAAAATGTGTACACTTACACATTTGTTTCTGGTCTCAACTGGCTGTCCGAGTTTGGATTCCAGCCCCTGCGGGAGATGGGAGTCACCTCCCATCTCCAAGCAAGGAGGCCACCGTCAAGCCGGAGAAGAGCTGGGGAGATGGGGGAGTAGAAGACAAGGAGGGATACAGCAGACAAGGAGACCAGGAAGTATTCACCAAAGAGGGCTGGACTGACAGAGCTTTGAGAACTGGAGATGCTCCGAAGCCCAAAAGAAGGAAGAGGAAGAGAGATCAAACCTCGCAGAGATGAAGATGCCACCATTAAAAAAGTCCACCGTTAAAAAGCTCACAGGAAGAAGAAAACCCATGGCTGTAAAAGTCCATAAGGAAAAATGCCCACATGGAAAGAAGCCCACATAGAAAAATACCATGTAAAGAACCATGGGATGCAAAGTTACTATGCAAGAGATAACCAGGGAAGAAATGCTGGGGGGGTCCCAGAAAATTTAGCATCTATATGTCTCTGTTCAGAACCCGGGTGGAGTGTGTGTGTGCGCGTGCATGTGTGTGTTCCATTGTGCTAAATTTGCGAATGAACTCAAATTCAGCAGCCTTTAAGGCAACAGTGGAAGGTCCTGGAAGATTAGAATGTGTTTCCACTGGTTTTGGAGCGTCACGATTCGGTGCAGAGCATGTATTTCAGCAGCAGAACGTATGCCTTGGCAGCAGGAAGTCTGATGTTCAGTCCCATCCCTCTCCGCTTCTAAATATCAGGGCTCAAACTGCTTCAGCCTGAGATTTCAGAGAGCTGCTGGACATCGAAGATGGGGACTGCTCAGCGCTGGGTGGCCTACTGACCTGATCCTCCGTGACGTTACATCTTTAGCATGTCTCCGGTGTATATAACTGCAACTGTGACATAAGCATCATTAGGGGAGCTGGAAGCAGAAAGAGCAATTAACGTGCATTGATCCAAGTTGTCGAACGCTGTACTGAGGCTCCAGAATAAAACACTAAGAGATAAAGGCTGACGAAGGTCTGAAACCGTGAGGAATCCTGGTCTGCCTTGGACTCCGTGAGGAATCCTTGGACTCCACCCAAGTTGCTGAATGGAAGGGAGAACAACAGGAAGGCAGTCGCCTCTGTGGAACTGTACCTTATTGTCTTCAAACAGCAGACAGTGTGGGGGAGTGAAAAGAACTCTTTTTCCAGCTGCGTTTGTATTATGAGCATTTGTGAATTTAGTATCAGGAGTGGTTTATAAATTACTAATGACGACTACTGTGCATGTATTTTGACAAATGCAGGTTGCATATGCACTATATTGTGTAAAAGTATTATTGCTATTCTGGTGTTTTTTACTCATTATTCACTTACATCCGGACCTGTTGGTATTCACCGTGTCATAAGCATCAGGCAAGAGTGCTTGCCAGTCTCTTTGGGAAGTGGAAAGATGCATGCAAGTGCTGACCCTTGCCACAGATTAGATGTTCTAAAAGTAACGTGCACGCCCAATCTGGCACCACAAATCCAGCGTCTGGAATGAACAGGCAAGCTGTAAAGTGCCTCAAATATGGGCTGTTAAGCACCATATGCTGTTCCCAGGGCTTTTTTGGGGAGCAGGAATGCCGTTCCGGCTGGTTTGGTGTCAGGGTGTGTGGCCTAATATGCAAAGTGTTCCTGCTGCGCAAAGCAATGGTGCTGTCAGGGGGCGTGGCCTAATATGCAAACGAGTTCCTGCTGTGCAAAGCAATGGTGTTGTCAGGGGTGTGGCCTAATATGCAGAGTTCCCGCTGTGCAAAGCAATGGTGCTGTCAGGGGGTGTGGCCTAATATGCAAATGAGCTCCTGCTGCGCAAAGCAATGGTGCTGTCAGGGGGCGTGGCCTAATATGCAAAGAGTTCCTGCTGCGCAAAACAATGGTGCTGTCAGGGGGTGTGGCCTAATATGCAAATTAGTTCATCCTGTGCAAAGCTATGGCGCTGTCACGGGGTGTGGCTTAATATGCAAATGAGCTCCTGTGCAAAGCAATGCTGCTGTCAGGGGGTCTGGCCTAATATGCAAATGAGCTCCTGCTGCGCAAAGTGATGGTGCTGTCAGGGGTGTGGCCTAATATGCAAATGAGTTCCTGCTGTGCAAAGCAATGGCGCTGTCAGGGGTGTGGCCTGATATGCAAATGAGTTCCTGCTGGGCTTTTTCTACAAAAATAAAATTAAAAGCTCCGGCTGTTCCTGTATACACATCCGTCTTCATCCACTCGTGGTTCATGTTCCATTCATGCATATTCCGATAGGAGTTCTGTCGCCAGAGCAGTTTGGTGGTTTGTGTGTCAGACTGGGATATGGAAGACCTGAGTTCAAATCGCTCTACTCAGCCCTGATGTTCACTAGGTGTCTCACGTTCTTTCCCTCAGCCTAACCCGCCCCACCAAGTTGCTGAGAGGCTAGACTGAGAGAGGAGTAAATTACGTCTGCTGCCCCATGCGCTCTTTAAGATTTTTTTTTTAAAGGTAAAGGTAGTCTCCTGTGCAAGCACCAGTCGTTTCCGACTCTGGGGTGATGTCGCATCACCACTTTTTTACGGGGTGGTTTGCCATTGCCTTCCCCAGTCATCTACACTTCTCCCCCTCCCCCAGCAAGCTGGGTGCTCATTTTACCGACCTCGGAAGGATGGAAGGCTGAGTCAACCTTGAGCCGGCTACCTGAATCCAGCTTCCACCGGGATCAAACTCAGGTCGTGAGCAGAGAGCTTGGACTGCAGCACTGCAGCTTTACCACACTGTGCCACGGGGCTCTCTTTAAGATAAGGATGCGATGAAACACGATGTATTGGTAGGGCAGAATCAAACATGACCTTGGTCAAGAGCGTTCCTAAATCTGCGTGACCAGAGGAGGGGGCATTTATAGGGGAGAATCGGTAAGCAGGAGGTGGAGATGCTTAAGATCAGTTTTGTGTAGTGGGAGCCAGTTTGGTGTAGTGTGAGCCAGTTTGGTGTAGTGGTTACGTGCACAGACTCGAATCTGGGAGAGCCAGGTTTGATTCCCCACTTCTTCACGTGCACCCCGTCCTCTGCATTGCGTCCCAGGGCCGGTCCTCAGTATCTCCAGTTAAAAGGACCAGGCAGTTGGTGATGCAAAAAATGCCCTCTGTCTGAGACCCTGGAGAGCTGCTGCCAGTCTGAGCAGACAATACTGACCTTGCTGGACCGATGGTCTTTTTCAGTAGAAGGCAGCTTCGTGGGTGTTTGAAAGGAAGGTTTTCCGTGCTTGCCTGAGACCCTACAGAGCCAATGCCAATCAGGATAGACTCTCTTTTCTTTTCTTTTTTTTTGACAGACCAGTGGTCTGACTCAATAGTAAGCAGTGACACTTATGCCTCCTTCTTGTATGCCAGTATGCAGAGATGGGCTACTGAGAGCCTGACACGAGCATTGTCTCTTGGAGGATCCTGTTGACTGAAGGCAGCAACCAGCCCTCTGTGCAAAGCGGTGGGTCTTAGAGATGTCAAAGAGCGGAGCTTTGCAGGCCCTCCAGAGGAAGTGGTTGGCAGACAAGATGTTGGTGTGAGACAGGATGTTGGCTGAGACGGACCACTGGTCTGATCCAGCAGGGCTCCTTTTGTTCTTATGAAGGCCTCAGCCTCTCTGCCATGTTGTTGGCCCTCCAGAGGAACTGGTTGGCCCATGTGAGACAGGATGCTGGACTACATGGACCTTCACTGGTCTGATCCTGCAGGGCTCTTCTAATGTTCTTATGAAGGCCTCGGCCTCTCTGCCCTGTTGTCGGCCCTCCAGAGGAACTGGGTGGCCACTGTGTGAGACAAGATACTGGACTAGATGGACCACTGCTCTGATCCAGAAGGGCTCCTCTGATGTCCTTATGAAGGTCTTGGCCTCTCTGCCCTGTTGTTGGCCCTCCAGAGGAACTGGTTGGACTCTGAGTGAGACGGATGCTGGACTAGATGGACCCTCACTGGTCTGATCCAGCAGGTCGCTTCTCATGTTCTTATGAAGGCCTCGGCTTCTCTGCCCTGTTGTTGGCCTCCAGAGGAACTGGGTGGCCACTGTGTGAGACAAGATACTGGACTAGATGGACCACTGCTCTGATCCAGAAGGGCTCTTCTGATGTCCTTATGAAGGTCTTGGCCTCTCTGCCCTGTTGTTGGCCCTCCAGAGGAACTGGTTGGACTCTGAGTGAGACGGATGCTGGACTAGATGGACCCTCACTGGTCTGATCCAGCAGGTCGCTTCTCATGTTCTTATGAAGGCCTCGGCCTCTCTGCCCTGTTGTTGGCCTCCAGAGGAACTGGGTGGCCACTGTGTGAGACAAGATACTGGACTAGATGGACCACTGCTCTGATCCAGAAGGGCTCTTCTGATGTCCTTATGAAGGCCTTGGCCTCTCTGCCCTGTTGTTGGCCCTCCAGAGGAACTGGTTGACCCCTGTGTGATACAGGATGCTGGACTAGATGGACCCTTCCTGGTCTGACCCAGCAGGGCTCTCCTGATGTTCTTATGAAGGCCTTAATCTCTATGCCCTGTTGTTGACCCTCCAGAGGAACTGGTTGGCCCCTTT
Source organism: Heteronotia binoei (assembly GCF_032191835.1). NCBI lineage: Eukaryota > Metazoa > Chordata > Lepidosauria > Squamata > Gekkonidae > Heteronotia > Heteronotia binoei. The sequence continues at coordinate 139,815,030 of NC_083228.1, read as the reverse complement.
GTGAGACAGGATGCTGGACTAGATGGACCCTCCCTGGTCTGATCCAGCAAGGCTTTTCTGATGTCCTTATGAAGGCCTTAATCTCTATGCCCTGTTGTTGGCCCTCCAGAGGAACTGGTTGCCCACTGTGTGAGACAGGATGCTGGACTAGATGGACCACTGGTCTGATCCAGCAGAGCTCTCCTTAAGTTCTTAAAAGCATCAGATGGTGGGTATAGCCTCATAACCTGGTCTCAGAGGCTGACTATGAGGGACTCTGAACTCCCCTGCTCAAGAAAGTGCGTCTTTCTTTGACCGTTGTCTCCTTGCCAAGTTCACACTCACTTCTGTGTTTCATGTCAAAGAGGCACATGGCGTCAGGGATGGCGATGGATGATCAGCGTGAAGGGGAAATACTGAGTGGATGGAACAGGCTCCTTCTGTGCCCCTCGGCTGAAACTGCTTCGCGTGACATTCAGTTTTACCATTGCCTGGTAAACAAAGCTGCCAGTCTGCATTCAGCTGCCTAGCCCTGCCAGGTGCCCTCAAGGCACGCAAGGAAAGTTTGGAGTCAGCCAAACGACACCTTCGGCTTCCCCGTACAATAACTTGGCACTGCGGGTGTGAAGAGCGAATCTGTCTGGATACAATGGGGAAACTTGGCACTGCGGGTGTGAAGAGCAAATTTGTCTGGATACAATGGGGAATCTAAAACGCTGGCACTCAAGCCATTGGAATGCCAGCGTGGTGCATCAGAATGTTGCCTGGCGTTTGGGAATTCTGGGTATTTTTCACGCAGGGTTAGAAGGAGTAAATTCAGCCTGGTGCACAGGAGAGGGGAACCAAACTCCATCAGTCATGGCTTGAACTCTGAACCTGGACAGTCCAGGCGCACCTGATCTCAGCAGGTTGAGGAGGAGGAGGAGAGGAAGAAGAAGAAGATGATGATATTGGATTTGTATTCTGCCCTCCGCTCGATCTCAGAGTCCCAGAGCGGTCACAGTCTCCTTTACCTTCCCCTCCCACAGCAGACACCCTGTGAGGTGGGTGGGGAAGCTGGCTATGCTTGCGGCTGCCACCGCCTCCTGTGAGCGATAGTAGAAGGCTATGTCAAGGCACAGTCAACTTAAGGCCACCTGTTAAGGTTTTCAAGCAAGGTTCAGAGATGGTTTGCCGTTGCCTTCCTCCGCGTAGGGACCCTGGACTTCCTTGGCAATCACCCGTCCCAAATCAACCCTTCTTAGGGTTGGAGATCGGAGGAGCCTGGGCCATCTGCGTCAAGGCAGGTGGTGGGAGGTGCCATAAAGACCTCATGGGCATTCAATGAAATTGCTGTCGGGTTAGAATGGATAAAAGGAAGTCATTTTTCACCCAAAGGGTGATTCACACGTGGAATTCACTGCTACAGGAGGTGTGGCGGCTACAAGCGTAGCCAGCTTCAAGAGGGGATTGGATCAACAACCAGAGCAGAGGTCCATCAGTGGCTATGAGCCACAGCGTATTGTTGCAACTCTCTGTCTGGAGCAGTGATGGTCTGTATTCTTGGTGCTTGGGAGGGGCAACCGTGGGAGGGCTTCTAGTGTCCTGGCCCCACTGGTGGACCTCTTGATGGCACTTGGTTTTTTTGGCCACTGTTTGACACATTGGATGGGCCACTGGCCTGATCCAGCATGACTTCTCTTTTGTACTTATATCTGGCGTGGTGCTGGTCTGTATTCTTGGTGCTTGGGAGGGGCAACAGTCTGAGGGCTTCTAGTGTCCTGGCCCTACTGATGGACCTCCTGATGGCACCTGGTTTTTTCGCCACTATGTGACACAGAGTGTTGGACTAGATGGGCCATTGGCCTAATCCAACAGGGCTTCTCTTATGTTCTTATGTGACACAGAGTGTTGGACTGGAGGGGCCATTGGCCTGATCCAACAGGGCTTCTCTTATGTTCTTATGTGACACAGAGTGTTGGACTGGAGGGGCCACTGGCCTGATCCAACAGGGTTTCTCTTATGTTCTTATGTGACACAGAGTGTTGGACTAAATGGGCCATTGGCCTGATCCAACAGGGCTTCTCTTATGTTCTTATGTGACACAGAGTGTTGGACTGGAGGGGCCACTGGCCTGATCCAACAGGGTTTCTCTTATGTTCTTATGTGACACAGAGTGTTGGACTGGAGGGGCCATTGGCCTGATCCAACAGGGCTTCTCTTATGTTCTTATGTGACACAGAGTGTTGGACTAAATGGGCCATTGGCCTGATCCAACAGGGCTTCTCTTATGTTCTTATGTGACACAGAGTGTTGGACTGGAGGGGGTACTGGCCTGATCCAACAGGGCTTCTCTTATGTTCTTATGTGACACAGAGTGTTGGACTGGAGGGGCCACTGGCCTGATTCAACAGGGCTTCTCTTATGTTCTTATCAAGTCACGGCCGCCTCGTAGAGTTGTCATGACGAGATATGTTCAGAGGTGGTTTGCTGTCGTCTGCCTCTACATAGCAACCCTGGACTGCATTGCTGGCCTCCCATCCAGCTATCCTGGGCCGACTCCGCTTAGCTTCTGAGGTCAGGCTAGCCTGGGCCGTTTCGTAGCAAAGATTAAGAAAATAGGCTCTTTTCATCAAACAGCATTGTTTAACCTGTGGCAGGGACGTATCACATAAGTGACCCCCCGAGGTTCGGCGTGCTGTAATTTTTCTGTACTTTAACAGCTGGTGCCTCTTCTGATGAAGAGCCCCGTGGCGCAGAGCGGTAAAGCTGCAGCACTGCAGTCTGAGCTCCCTGCTCACGACCTGAGTTCGATCCCTGGGTTCAGGTAGCTGGCTCCAGGTCGACTCAGCCTTCCGTCCTTCCGAGGTCGGTCAAATGAGGACTCAGCTTGCTGGGGAGGAAAGCGTAGATGACTGGGGAAGGCAATGGCAAACCACCCCGTAAAAAGCTGGGTTCAGGTAGCCAGCTCGAGGTTGACTCAGCCTTCCATCCTTCCGAGGTCGGTGAAATGAGGACCCAGCTTGCTGGGGGGAAAGCGTAGATGACTGGGGAAGGCAATGGCAAACCACCCCGTAAAAAGCTGGGTTCAGGTAGCCGGCTCAAGGCTGATTCAGCCTTCCATCCTTCCAAGGTCGGTAAAATGAGGACCCAGCTTGCTGGGGGGAAAGCATAGATGACTGGGGAAGGCAATGGCATACCACCATGTAAAAAGCTGGGTTCAGGTAGCCGGCCCAAGGTTGACTCAGCCTTCCATCCTTCCGAGGTCGGTGAAATGAGGACTCAGCTTGCTGGGGAGGAAAGCGTAGATGACTGGGGAAGGCAATGGCAAAGCACCCCATCAAAAGTCTGCCTTGAGAACGGTGTGAAAGCAACATCACCCCAGAGCCGGAAACGACTGGTGCTTGCACAGGGCACTGCCTTGACCTTTTTACCTCTTCTGATGCATTATATTAATCTGTTTCCTCACCCCGAAGATGGTTTCTTGAGAAAGCGAATGTGTACCGTACCCAGCGGGGTGTTTCTCCTTCTCATGCTGCTCACACAGACCTAAACTCTGCATCCCCAGTTTGTAGAGCAAAAACACCTTCTTCCAGTTGCTGTGTTGGCGTTTTTTCCCTGAGTACTTGCAGATTGAACAAACCTTCCTCTCTTTCTCATTCCCCTCATCCTGTGATACTTTCCCCCACCCCCTCCCCAGTAATAAAGAAGAATTAAGTTCTCCGGGCTGTTTTTGTTCGCGAGGTGAGATCATCGGTGGAAAAGTTGAAATCCCAGCTTGCTCAGAACCCCGCTCATAGGTGTGTCGTGTAAATCATTCCGCGTTCTATAGCAGTGTAGGATTGGACTCACACGCTGCAAGCCTGGAATGGGCTCAAGCTAATTAGACTCCCCGCTCCTGGGATCCTTGCGAAGATCACTAGCTGCTTCCACACAAGGCGGATTATTGAGAACCGTTTTAAGTCGGGCTTCGGGTTCCGAAAGGAGCCCCGTGGCGCAGAGCGGTAAAGCTGCAGTCCTAAGCTCTTCTCACGACCTGAGTTTGATCCCCGGCGGAAGCCGGGTTTTCAGGTCGCCGGCTCGAGGTTGGCTCAGCCTTCCATCCTTCCGAGGTCGGTCAAATGAGTGCCCAGCTTGCTGGGGGGAAAGCGTAGATGACTGGGGAAGGCAATGGCAAACCAACCCGTCAAAAGTCTGCCAAGAAACGCTGTGAAAGCAACGTCACCCCAGGGTCGGAAACGACTGGTGCTTGCACAGGGGACTGCCTTTTTTTAAACATAGATTTATAGGATTGAAAGAGCCCCGTGGCGCAGAGTGTTAAAGCTGCAGTGCTGCGATCCTAAGCTCAGCTTACTACCTGAGTTCGATCCCCGGCGGAAGCCGGGTTTTCAGGTCGCTGGCTCGAGGTCGACTCAGCCTTCCATCCCTCTGAGGTCGGTCAAATGGGTCCCCAGCTTGCTGGGGGGAAAAGAGTAGATGACTGGGGAAGTCAATGGCAAACCACCCCATAAAAAGTCTGCCGTGAAAACGTCGTGATGTGACGTCACCCCAGAGTCGGAAACCTTTACCCTTTTTTTTCAGGCTTAAAGTTGGCACAGAAACCCTCTTGGTCAGTGGCTGCTGACCAGTGCCAGGAGAGACAAAAGGGGTGCTACCCCAGGGGTCCCCCGCGTGGTGCCCAGGAGCACTGCAGCACAGATTGACACCTTTCCTAACACCTGGGTGGGTGGGGCTGAGTGGGTCTTATGCCCAGCTGGGCTTCTGATTGGTCCGAGGGCATACGGCCCTCAGGACGGAGGTTCCCCACCCCTGGTCTAAATTAAGGGCAGAAAGATACCAGCTGGATATTTGGAAAAACATTTTTACAGTCAGTTGTTCACCAGTGGAACCAGCTACCTAAGGAGGTGGTGAGTTTCCCCCTCACTGGCAGTCTTTAAGCAGCAGCTGGAAAAACACTTGTGAGGGATGCTCCAGGCTGATCCTGCCTTGAGCAGGGGGTTGGACTAGATGACCTCTACGGCACCTTTGAATTCTCTGCAGAGCTTCTGCTTGAAATGTTGAAGGGTTGGTATTTGAGTTACCCATAACCCTACGCCCTGAAATTTTGTGGTTGGCTCTGTCTCCTGCCCATCATGTGTCAGAATTCCAAAGATGCCTGCAGGGTCAAAAAGACGGGGGACTCATGTGTAACCTTGTTGATTCTCTGGATCAGGAGTGGCCAAACTGCAGCTCAGGAGCCACACGTGGCTCTTTCACACATATTGTGTGACCAGCAGCTCGGAGAATGCATTTAAAGCTAAAGTTGCTTTCTTTCCACCTTTCTCTTGCCATCTGTTTCCTTCCTTCCTTCCTTCCTTCCTTCCTTCCTTCCTTCCTTCTTCCTTC
>NC_083228.1:139775311-139807811 GCF_032191835.1 Heteronotia binoei | reverse complement strand
CCCCCAGCGTCTCCTGGCTCCACCCCCAAAGTCCCCAGCTATTTCTTAAGTCGGACTTGGCACTCCTATACCGTTTGAGAATGGTGTTAGCAGTTGCTTCGTGCCCAGATCAGTGGAAAAAAATCGTTCCACTCTGTTCCGTACGGGCCGAGCTTCATCTGGAGTACTGCATCCGGTTCCGGATAGCTCCTTTTAATCAGGAGGTCGAGAAACTAGCGTGTGTCAAGAGGAGAGCAACCAGAAGGCAGAAAGATCCGTGCTTGTTAGGCGGTAGAAGAGAAACCGGGGAGCGGGGGGGTGGGGGGACACGATAACTCAGAAGCGCTGTCGCACAGAAGACGGCGCAGACACATTCTCTCAGGTTTCCAGCAGGAATAGGGCTAACAGAGAAATCGGGTAAACAGTTGTACGGTACAGCCCCATGCCGCAGAGCAGTAAGGCTGCAGTATTGCAGTCCGAGCTCTCTGCTTACGACCTAAATTCGATCCTGGCAGAAGCTGGGCTCAGGTCGCCGGCTCAAGATTGACTCAGCCTTCCATCCTTCCGAGGTCGATCAAAGGAGTCCCCAGCTTGCTGGGGGGGGAAGTGTAGATGACCGAGAAAGGCAATGAGAAACCACCCCGTAAAAATTCTTCCGTGAAAACAGCATGACGCGGCGTCACCCCAGAGTTGGAAACGACTGGTACTTGCACAGGGGACTACCTTTCCCTTTTTCACCAGCTGCGGGATTGAACTGGCCGTGAGCTCTGCGGGATCAAACGACCTTCCACCACTCCTGGAACAAGAAGGTTGTTTTGGCACCAGTCTGTCGCAGAGGACCAGCCAGCCATAGGAGAGCCGTTTGCGGTTTGGTGGCTAGGAGCATGCAGGAGGACGAAGGGAAACAGCGGGGAAGAGGCAGGACGGGCGAGTGGAGGACAAGAAGGGATGGGGAGGAGGCAAGCTACGCAGGAGGGGAATGGGTGGGCAGGTGGAGGAAGAGGCAAACTGGCTATTTGTCTAGGGCATGGGAGGAGGGAGGGCTGGATTCGTTGCCGCCGCCCTAGACAACCGCCTAGTTTGCCTAGTGGGCGAGACAGCCCTGGCTACTGGACTCTTTACTATTTAGCAGCAACAGGCTAACACATCTTAACTCCTCTGGGTCTGTAATCATAGGACAGATGGTAATTTTCTGCCCCCAGGCAGAAATCCAGCTGCGTGATTGCACTTTTGCATCCCAGCTGCGTGATTGCGCTTTTGCATCCCGTTTTCACCTTCCTTGCGACTTCCCTCCCCTCTTCTGACTGGGGTAGAAGGACTCGGGGATCTCCATTCCTGCTTGTATCCGACAAAGGGAAGTTCGTCTAGTGAAAGCTCCACGCTGAAAGTCTTGTGGGTCTCTAAGGAGCTACCGGACTTGAATCTGTTTGCATCTCAAGCAGGGGTGTCGGACTCATGAGGGCCGGATCCGACATGAATGCGACCTTGTTGGGCCGGGCCGTGGGCGTCATAAAATGTAACGCCAGGTAGCAGAGATATAAAATTTATGAAGGACACAGACAAACACAATTAAACATGTAAAAAACCACCTTAAAACATACTTAAAACATTTGCACTTGTTGGTCTTAAAGCTGATTTCTTTGTATCTCTTCCATGGGCTCCAGGGAACTGGGCAAAGGAAGCTCTGGCTCTTTCCTGCCTTCCCCAGGGGACCAGGAGGGGGAGGAGCCTCAGCCAATAAAAGGAAGAGAGGCTTGGCTCAGTAGCTCTACTGTGTGATTGAGAGAAAAATGTGAGAAAACCGTGTTTGGGGCGTTAAAAGTCATGTCGCTGATTACTCTTATGCAGGAGTAACACCATACACTTTATAGCATAATTGTTACTTTCATATCATAAGGTTAACAGTTTACAATTATCAGTTTGGTGTAGTGGTTAAGTGTGCGGACTCTTGTCTGGGAGAACTGGGTTTGATTCCCTACTCCTCTACTTGCAGCTGCTGGAATGGCCTTGGGTCAGCCATAGCCCTGGCAGAGGTTGTCCTTGAAAGGGCAGCTGCTGTGAGAGCCCTCTCAGTCCCACCCACCTCACAGGGTGTCTGTTGTGGGGGAGGAAGGTAAAGGAGATTGTGAGCCGCTCTGAGACTCTTCAGAGTGGAGGGCGGGATATAAATACAATATCTTCATCTACCTCACAGGGTGTCTGTTTTGTGGGGGGGGGGAGGTAAAGGAGATTGTGAGCCGCTCTGAGACTCTTCAGAGTGGAGGGCGGGATATAAATCCAATATCCTCATCTACCTCACAGGGTGTCTGTTGTGGGGGAGGAAGGTAAAGGAGATTGTGAGCCGCTCTGAGACTCTTCAGAGTGGAGGGCGGGATATAAATCCAATATCTTCATCTACCTCACAGGGTGACTGTTGTGGGGAGGAAGGTAAAGGAGATTGTGAGCCCCTCTGAGACTCTTCAGAATGGAGGACGGGATATAAATCCAATATCTTCATCTACCTCACAGGGTGTCTGTTGTGGGGGAGGAAGGTAAAGGAGATTGTGAGCCGCTCTGAGATTCGGAGCAGAGGGCGGCATAGAAATCCAATGTCGTCGTCGTCTTCATGAACATACAAGAAATAGCTATATAAGCTGTACAACAATTAATTGAGAGAGGCTGGCAAAGCAAGCTATTCCTCCTCCCTTCCTCCCCAAAGGAGGAGCCTCAGCCAATGGAGAAAATTGAGGCTTTGCTCTGTAGCTCCTGTGCGATTGAGCAAGCTTGACGAGGCAAGCTGTGATGCAGAAGGAAGCAAGAGAGGGAGAAGGAAGCAGCCAGCTTTCTTCGGGGGATTGACAGGAGCCCTCCAGGGGCCTGATTGGCCCCCCCATTGCATGTTTGACACCCCTGATCTAAAGCGTTCTTGGGCCATGCTTTTGTGCACACTGCATATTATTTTTTTTAACCCCAAAGAATTGCAACAAGGGAGAGCCGAGTCTCTCCAGCGAATTAATCCGGAGTTAAAAGGGTGTCGTTTCCCAAGCATGTGATGGAGCTGGAGGACCTCTGCTCTGTTTACTTTCTTTATATAAAACTTTCCTCGCTCCACTCGGTCTGCCCGAGCGCCGAGCTTCTTCTAAGGAAACAAAAGAAGGGACCAAACCCACTGAAATCCAATCCTCCATCAAACCGCCTCAAAGCCAAAAATAACCCCGTAAAACGTTAGATCCCCCTCTTCAAACAGGACAGCTCGTCAAGGCCGTTTCGAGCATCCCTTCCGCCGCTCCAGGGCGGAAGCAAGCACCTGTCGGAATCGCACCTCTCTGCCCTGGGGGGGGGACCCTGGCGGCGTCGCAGGGGTGCCTGCAGGGGGCAAAAGTTCAGGTCTTCTTCCTCTGCGGGATCTGGCAAGGAAATGGGAGCCAAAGTTGGCCGGCCGGAGGCAGAGGAAACCGTGGCGATGGCACCGAATGAGATTCGTTCGGTGCGATTTCAAACGGGGGGGGGGGCGCGTCTTTCTGTCTCTGTTTCTTTCCCCCCCTCCCCTTTCCCCACCGTGAAATATTTTTCTTCTCACTCCGGCCTGCCAGGGGTACCCAAGCCAAGCTCGGAGTGCGGCTGCATTCGGGGGAAAAAGAAAATCCCTCCTGCCCTTAGAACTGACAGCAGGCAGTCCGACCCTCTGCTCCTGGGAAGGACCGAGCCAGGATCCGGCTCAATCTTTTCGCTGCCAGCCAAGTCTTGCTCCTCCAGCCTGGCCTCGTGATCCATTTTCCCAACCACAAGGCAGCGTTTCCTGACTTAATCTCCCTCTCTCTCTCTCTCTGAGCTAACCAGAAGCTCTCCCAGGAAAGTTCAGAGCCTTCCTCGAATGCCCAGCTTTACATCATAAGAACATTAGAGAAGCCATGCTGGATCAGGCCAGTGGCCCCTCCAGTCCAACACTCTGTGTCACGTAAGAGAAGCCATGTTGGATCAGGCCAATGGCCCATCCAGTCCAATACTCTGTGTCACATAAGAGAAGCCATGTTGGATCAGGCCAATGGCCCCTCCAATCCAACACTCTGTGTCACATAAGAGAAGCCATGTTGGATCAGGCCAATGGCCCCTCCAGTCCAACACTCTGTGTCACATAAGAACATAAGAGAAGCCATGTTGGATCAGCCAATGGCCCCTCCAGTCAGACACTCTGTGTCACATAAGAACATAAGAGAAGCCCTGTTGGATCAGGCCAATGGCCCCGCCAGTCCAACACTCTGTGTCACATAAGAACTTAAGAGAAGCCATGTTGGATCAGGCCAATGGCCCCTCTAGTCCAACACTCTGTGTCACATAAGAAATTAAGAGAAGCCATGTTGGATCAGGCCAATGGCCCCTCCAGTCCAACACTCAGTGTCACATAAGAACTTAAGAGAAGCCATGTTGAATCAGGCCAATGGCCCCTCCAGTCCAACACTCTGTGTAACATAAGAGGAGCCATGTTGGATCAGGCCAATGGCCCCTTCAGTCCAACACTCTTTGTAACATAAGAGGAGCCATGTTGGATCAGGCCAATGGCCCCTCCAGTCCAACACACTGCGTAACATAAGAGGAGCCATGTTGGATCAGGCCAATGGCCCCTCCAGTCCAACACTCTGTGTCACATAAGAACATAAGAGAAGCCCTGTTGGATCAGGCCAATGGCCCCTCTAGTCCAACACTCTGTGTCACATAAGAAATTAAGAGAAGCCATGTTGGATCAGGCCAATGGCCCCTCCAGTCCAACACTCTGTGTCACATAAGAACTTAAGAGAAGCCATGTTGAATCAGGCCAATGGCCCCTCCAGTCCAACACTCTGTGTAACATAAGAGGAGCCATGTTGGATCAGGCCAATGGCCCCTTCAGTCCAACACTCTTTGTAACATAAGAGGAGCCATGTTGGATCAGGCCAATGGCCCCTCCAGTCCAACACACTGCGTAACATAAGAGGAGCCATGTTGGATCAGGCCAATGGCCCCTCCAGTCCAACACTCTGTGTCACATAAGAACATAAGAGAAGCCATGTTGGGTCAGGCCAATGGCCCCTCCAGTCCTACACTCTGTGTAACATAAGAGAAGCCATGTTGGATCAGGCCAATGGCCCCTCCAGTCCAACACACTGCGTAACATAAGAGGAGCCATGTTGGATCAGGCCAATGGCCCCTCCAGTCCAACACTCTGTGTCACATAAGAACAAAAGAGAAGCCATGTTGGATCAGGCCAATGGCCCCTCCAGTCCAACACTCTGTGTCACATAAAAACATAAGAGAAGCCATGTTGGATCAGGCCAGTGGCCCATCCAGTCCAACGCTCTGTGTCACAGAAGAACATAAGAGGAGCCATGTTGGATCAGGCCAATGGCCTCTCCAGTCTCACACTTTTTGTAACATAAGAGGAGCCATGTTGGATCAGGCCAATGGCCCCTCCAGTCCAACACACTGTGTAACATAAGAGGAGCCATGTTGAATCAGGCCAATGGCCCCTCCAGTCCAACACTCTGTGTAACATAAGAGGAGCCATGTTGGATCAGGCCAGTGGCCCCTCCAGTCCAACACTCTGTGTCACAGAAGAACATAAGAGGAGCCATGTTGGATCCAGTCCAACATTCTGTGTCACACAGTGGCCAAAGAATCCAAGTGCTATCAGGAGGTCCATCAGTTGGGGCCAGGACACTAGAAGCCCTCCCACAAGGCCTCCCCAAGCACCCAGAATACAGAGCATCACTGCCCCAGACAGACTGTTCCAGCAGTACACTGTGGCTAATAGCCACTGATGGACTTCCACTCCATATTTTTATCAAATCCCCTCTTGAAGCTGTCTATGCTTGTAGCTGCCACCACCTCCCGTGGCAGTGAATTCCACGTGTTAATCACCCTTTGGGTGAAGAAATACTTCCTTTTATCAGTTCTAACCCGACCGCTCAGCAATTTCATTGAATGTCCACGAGTTCTCGTATTGTATAAAACCCTCGTAGCATATTACCGAGCAGTATAAAAACCAGTAGTTCTAGCAACACAGGTGGAAATCCAACAGATTCACCTGCTTGGGTTTTTTTTGGTTTCTTTCGTTTTACTCCTTAAAGAACTGTTTTTGCTGCGTGCTGCAGTTGATAAAGGGACTGATACTGCCATCTGCCGGTCATATAATTGCATAGCTTCACTGCTGCTGCGGATCCTTTTTGAATAGGGCTAACTGCGAGGGCCGTGCGCAGAGTGGTAAAGCCGCAGTACCGCAGTCCTAAGCTCTGCTCACGACCTGAGTTCGGTCCCCGGCGGAAGCTGGGTTCAGGCAGCTGGCTCCAGGTTGACTCAGCCTTCCATCCTTCCGAGTTTAGTAAAAGGAGTCCCCAGCTTGCTGGGGGGGAAAGGGTAGATGGCCGGGGAAGGCAATGGCCAACCACCCCGTCGAAAAAAGTCTGCCGTGAAAACATCGTAATGCAACCTCACCCCAGAGTCGGAAATGTCTGGCGCTTACCTTTACCTTTAATTAAGAGGGCAGGTTTCTGCATACCACTCTGCCACCTCAGTGGGAGAACTCTGCTCACAAGTCTTTGTCTCCATGTGGGCTCCCAAAGCAAAATGCCTCCTGTGAAGCGCTCAGGAAGGATTGGGGTGAGGGGTGGGGAATAGAAACAACATGTATTTATTTTCGTTACTGCTTTAGGAATGTTTGCGCTGCCTCTCCATAATCCTGCCCAAGGCACATTATGAGTCAAAACGATGCCCTTAAACGCACCACTAGGTATCAATATCAACAGGGGTCATTTTATAGAAAAAGAGACGCGAGAGCTCATTACCTCTGAAGGGGAAGGGGGCATTGGTTCCGTGGCAGAGCATCTGCTTGGGAAGCTGAAGGTCCCAGGTTCGATCCCCGGCATCTCCAACTAAAAAGGTCCAGGCGGTAGGTGATGGAGATGGAGGGATGGTGGCTCAGTGGCAGAGCATCTGCTTGGGAAGCAGAAGGTCCCAGGTTCAATCCCCGGCATCTCCAACTAAAAAGGGTCCAGGCAAATAGGTGTGGAAAACCTCAGCTTGAGACCCTGAAGAGCCGCTGCCAGTCTGAGTAGACAAGACTGACTTTGATGGACCAAGGGTCTGATTCAGTAGAAGGCAGCTTCATTTGTTCATATGATTATGGGGAGGGATGGTGGTCCAGTGGTAGAGCATCTGCTTGGTAAGCAGAAGGTCTCAGGTTCAATCCCCAGCATCTCCAACTAAAAAGGGTCCAGGCAAAATGGGCATGAAAAACCTCAGCTCAAGATCCTGGAGAGCCGCTGCCAGTCTGAGTAGACAATACTGACTTGGATGGACCCAGGGCCTGATTCAGTAGAAAAAGGAAAAGGAAAGGTCTCCTGTGCAAGCACCGGTCATTTCCGACTCTGGGGTGATGTTGCTTTCACGTTTTCACGGCAGACTTTTTATGGGGTGGTTTGCCATTGCTTTCCCCAGTCATCTACGCTTTCCCCCCAGCAAGCTGGGTCCTCATTTGACCGACCTCGGAAGGCTGGAAGGCTGAGTCGACCTTGGGCTGGCTACCTGAAAACCCAGCTTCCACCGGGATCGAACTCAGGTCGTGAGAAAGAGAGATTCAGTAGAAGGCAGCTTCATATTACCACAACTCATTTGCATATGCCATGCGCCTCTAACGTCACCGGACACTGTCCTAAATTATATCAGCTCAGCACCTACCTTAAAAGAGGTGGAGAAAGAAAGAGCGCTATACAATTTAGAGGTTCCGGAGCTCTGCTCCTGTGAGCTCCTGCCCAAAATGGGACCTGAATATTAAGCAAGCCGTTGAAACAAACCAGGGTGTAAAAGTGGCATAATTCATAAACATTTCTCAGACCTCAGCAGCCTACCGTGTTATCAAGTCCACCCTTGAAAGGAGCCATTTTCTCCAGGGGAACTTATCTCTGTAGTTTGGAGATCAGATGGCATTCTGGGAGGTCTTTAGGGCCCATCTGTAGGTTGGCAACCCCAATATCTACTGTTGTCTTTGGCTTTAAAGGGGGATTAGGCAGAGTCATGGACAGTGTTCCCTCTAAGAAGAAGAAGACTGCAGATTTATACCCCGCCCTTCTCCCTGAATCAGAGACTCAGAGCGGCTCACAATCTCCTCTATCTTCTCCCCCCACAAGAGACACCCTGTGAGGTGGGTGGGGCTGAGAGGGCTCTCACAGCAGCTGCCCTTTCAAGGACAACTCCTGTGATAGCTATGGCTAACCCAAGGCCATTACAGCAGCTGCAAGTGGGGGAGCGGGGAATCAAACCCGGTTCTCCCAGATAAGAGTCCGCGCTCTTAACCACTACACCAAACTGGCTCTCAAAGCATTGCTAGCTCAGCAGGTACCCTTTCAAGGACACCTACAAGAGCTATAGCTAACCTAAAGTCATTACAGCAGCTGCAAGTGAAAGAGTGGGGAATCAAACCCGGTTCTCCCAGATAGGAGTCCGCGCACTTCACCGCTACACCAAACTGGCTCTGGTAGCGTGAGCTAGCGCACAGATTTTTAGCCTTCAGCTCATATATTTTTGTCTTAGCTCAGGAAGGATGACCCCCCAGAACACACTGATTTATGCAGTAGCTCACAACTTTAATGCCAGTAGCTCACAAAACAGAATCTTTTGCTCCCAAGACTCTGCAGCTTAGAGGGAATACAGGTCATGGAACATCCCTGGGGCTTAGATAAGATGGCTCAACGGAACCTCAGTTTTCTGAGGCAGTTAGCCCTCATGTCTTGCCTGGCCGGTAGGCCTTCTCAGGGGTACCTGGTTAGCCACCATGATGCGAAACGGGATTTTGGACAAGGAGGGCCGCCGGTCACATCCTGTGCAGGTGCTCTCATGTTCCAGCAGCCAAACACTCTCCCATGAGATCTTTGACCAGGGGTGACCAAACTCACTTAAGTTAAGAGCCATACGGAATAAATGTCCGATGTTGGAGAGCCACAGGACATGAACGTCAGATGTTTGAGAGCCACACACATGAATATCAGATGTTTGAGAGCCACAGGACATGAACGTCAGTTGTTTGAGAGCCACAAGACATGAACGTCAGATGTTTGAGAGCCACAGGACATGAACGTCAGATGTTTGAGAGCCACTAGACATGAACGTCAGATGTTTGAGAGCCACTAGACATGAACGTCAGATGTTTGAGAGCCAGAAGACATGAATGTCAGATGTTGGAGAGCCACAGGACATGAACGTCAGATGTTTGAGAGCCACACACATGAACATCAGATGTTTGAGAGCCACAGGACATGAACGTCAGATGTTTGAGAGCCACAAGACATGAACGTCAGATGTTTGAGAGCCAGAAGACATGAACATCAGAAATTGAGAAAGCCACTAGACATGAACGTCAGATGTTTGAGAGCCACAAGACATCAACGTCAGATGTTTGAGAGCCACAAGACATCAACGTCCTATGTTTGAGAGCCACATAGCATGAACGTCCGATGTTTGTGAGCCGCAGGACGGAAAGGACAGGCAGGGAGGCAAATAGATGGGGAGGGAAGGTGGAAGGGAAGCAACTTTTAACTTTAAATGCATTCTCCAAGCCACCAGCTGGCTTGGCTTGACTAAGTGACTTAAAGAGACGAATGCTTTCTCTAAGCCAGCCAATAGGGCGGTGGGTACTTTGAGTGTCACGCAAGGTATGTGAAAGAGCCCCACGTAGCTTTGGCCATTCCTTGACATAACCCACGATATTTTCTCTCTTCCCTCCTTTCTCTCGGCTCCCCCCCCGCCCCCCCCAGGCTGGTGGAAGAGTTCATGCTTCTGGCCAACATGGCCGTGGCTCACCACATCTACCGCTCCTTCCCGGCGCAGTCCCTCTTGCGGCGCCACCCGCTGCCCCAGACCAAGATCATGAACGACCTGGCTGAGTTCTGCAGCCAGATGGGCCTGGAGATCGACTTCAGCAGCGCCGGGGCTTTGCACGTAAGCCTGAGTGTGTGTGTGTGTTTGCGTGCATGTGCATTGGGGCTGCCAGGCCCTAGGTGGGGGGAGCAGAAGAAAATATGGGACAATCCGGTGTAACGATAGGGGACTCAAACAGAGAAAGCGCTGCGATAGAATATATCAAAGATTTCAGGTTTTCACGGCTGGTAACATCATTAGGGTTTGTAGAATCTTTCGGGCTCAAGTGCCATGTTTTACTGGAGAAAGTTTTCCTTCCAGACGTTTCGTTCTCAGCTCCGGAGAACATCCTCAGTGGCGTTGCAGCCGGAGCAGGCGCTCTGACCTTCTTGGCTGCTGTGCATTGAGTGGAATGTGCAATGCACAGCAGCCAAGAAGGTCTGAGCGCCTGCTCCGGCTGCAACGCCACTGAGGATGTTCTCCGCAGCTGAGAACGAAACATCTGGAAGGAAAACTTTCTCCAGTAGAACATGGCACTTGATCCCGAAAGATTCTACAAACCCTAATGATAGAATATATGTCCCGATATTTTATGTTGATATCTTCCGATCAGGGCTTTTTTGAGTAGCAGGGACTCCTTTGCCTATTAGGCCAAACCCCGCCGATGTAGCCGATCTTCCTGGAGCTTCCAGTAGGCCCTGGAATAAGAGCCTGTAAGCTCTTGGATTGGCTGCATCAAGGGGGTGTGGCATAATATGCAAAAGAGTTCCTCAGGGCTTTTTTGTAGCAAGAACTCCTTTTAATATTAGGCCACACCTCCCTGAAGTAGCCAGTCCTCCTTGAGTTTACCGTAAGTCCTGCACGAAGAGCCCTGTAAGCTCCAGAAGGATTGACTGCATCGGGGGTGTGTGACCTAATATGCAAAGGAGCTCCTGCTAGAAAGAAGTAAAGCCCTGCTTCTAATAATGATTATTAATAAAGTGCTATAAAGCTCAACATGTGTTCATTTGTCTGAATTGTTAGGTTTTTAAATATAGTTCACAGAATGTTTCTTTTAGTGTATAGCAGGGGTGGCCAAGCTTGCTTAATGTAAGAGCCATGTTAAATAAACATCAGATGTTTATTTGACTTGAATATCAAGACTTGAATGTCAGATGCTTGAGAGATGTAAGGGAGGGAAGGAAGGAGGGAGGGAGGGAAGAAGGCAGGGAAGGAGGGAGGGAAGGAAGGAGGGAAGGAGGCAGGGAAGGAGGGAAGGAAGGAAGGAAGGAAGGAAGGAAGGAAGGAAGGAAGGAAGGAAGGAAGGAAGGAGGCAGGGAGGGAGGGAGGGGAAGGAAGGAGGGAAGGAAGGAGGCAGGGAGGGAAGGAAGGAGGGAAGGAAAGGAGGGAGGGAGGGAAGGAAGGAGGGAAGGAGGCAGGGAAGGAAGGAAGGAGACAGGGAAGGAAGGAGGGAGGGAGGGAAGGAGGCAGGGACGGAAGGAGGGAAGGAATGAAGAAAGAGGGAAGGCGGCAGGGAAGGAAGGAAGGAGGGATGGAAAGGAGGCAAGGAAGGAAGAAGGAGGGAAGGAGGCAAGGAAGAAAGGAAGGAGGGAGAGGAGGCAGGGAAGGAAGGAGGGAGGGAAGGAAGGAAGGAAAGAGGGAGGGAGAGAAGGAGGCAGGGAAGGAGGCAGAGAAGGAGGGAAGGAGAGAGGGAGGGAAGGAAGGAAGGAAGGCAAACAGATGGGGAGAGGAAGGGAAGAAAGCAACTTTAAATGCACTCTCCAAGCCACCAGCTGCCTTGGTTTGGAGAAGTGATTTCAAGAACCAAATGCCTTCTCCAAGCTAGCGAACAGGTTGATGGGGGCTTTGAGAGCCACACGGTGTGTGTGAAAGAACCACATGTGGCTCCTGAGCCGCAGTTTGGCCACCCCTGGTGTATAGGATAAAAACAGTTGACGTATAACACTGTCCGGGGGGGAAACCAGTACACCACAGATGACAGCATTGTATCTGCAACAGGGAAATAATTTCTTTGAGCTTGGGTTCCAAGAAGGAATCCAGTTGACAGAATACACGATTTCAAAGAAGACACAGAAGCGCGCCTAAATGCTGAGGAGGCGTGTTGTCGCATGACCATCATTAATCGACTTTTCAGAGACTTTTGTGACATTTTGGATAAGAAAAGCACTGATATTTGAACTGACTCTATTGGGGGTTTTTTTTGTTTTTTTAATTTTTCAAACAAGTTTATTTCAAAATACAGAGATACACGCAGAATCATGCCTCAGCCTGTGGGAACAGCAGAGGTTTTGCTCAATAGCTCTGCTGTGCGATTGAGCACGCCTGGCAAAGCAAGCGGTGATGCAGAAGGAAGCAAGAGAGAGGGAGGAGGCAGCAGACAACAGCCAGTTGCTCATCGGCCTGATAGGAGCCCTCTGGGGGCCTGATTCAGCCCCCCGGGCCTCATGTTCGACACCCTTGGTCTAAAGCATTTATCATGAAATTGATTTGTTTATTGGTGTTAATGTCCACCCTTTCAAGATGGGTCATGGGGTTGACTTCGGAGGATGGTAGAAGACAGCAGGGCCTGGCGTGACTTTGCCCATGGAGTCGCAAAGAGTCGGACTCGGCTGTGCGACTGAACGACAACAGCGGGGTTGGGATCGAGCCTCTTGCCCGAGGGCGTCCAGAGAGTTTGCGGCAACCTGGCAGCCACTGTATGATTGGTTGAATGTAGCATGAGTTTGGAATTTGAGGAAATTAAGTGGCGATCTGTCTGTATATAAGAATATAGGATAAGGAGTTAGTACCGCATGCTGTGCTGGACAAGGCGCAACTATAAGAAATGTTTCTTCGCGAGCCAAAAGGGAGAGTTATAAAGCGACAGAAGGATATAAGAGCCACAACGGAAGATACACATTGTAAACGGCGCTCAGATTGTGAATTGATAGAATTAGATATTTTGTAACCGGAAAGAAAATGTAAACGAGAGAGACATTTGCTCTGCCCCTCCCACCCTAATTTCCCCCATATCCCCCCCCATATTATTCTTTCCTTCCCCTTTTCCTTTATTTGAAACTTAATAAAACTTTTAATTTCAAAAAAAGGAGAGAAAGAGAGAGAGAGTTTGTGGCAGAAGAAGAAAGCCTCAGGTTGGGATTTGGGAACTGTACTACCTAATGAGTGTCTTTGTCTCTCTCCTCCCCAGAAAAGTCTGACTGAAACTTTCGGGACTGGCAAATACGCCGAAGCCAAGAAGTCGGTGCTGACCAACATGTTCTCCAGGCCCATGCAGGTAAGAACGGTCCACCACAAGGATGGATCCTACAGAACCAGTCAGCGCATTCCCCTGAGAGCCAGCTGCATAGGGGTTAAGATCAGGAGAAACCGGATTTGATTCCCCACTCTTCCTCCAAATGCAGTGTCGTGTGGCCTTCGATCAGTCATGCTTCGCTCCGAGCGAAGTCATGCTTCGACCTTCGATCAGTCATGCTTCGCTCGCAAGAAACCATACTCCCTCTAAACTGTGGAGTCTCGTGAGCAAAAATTCTGCTTTGTGAGCTACTGGCATACATTAGTTTGCTCTGGGGCCATTTCTCCTGAGCCGAGACAAAAATTTGTGCGCTGGAGGCTCAAAAAAAGATATTGGATTTGGATTTATATCCCGCCCTCCACTCCGAAAAGTCTCAGAGCGGCTCACAATCTCCTTTTACCTTCTTCCCCCACAGCAGACACTCTGTGAGGTGGGTGGGGCTGAGAGAGCTTTCACAGCAGCTGCCCTTTCAAGGACCACTGGCCTAGTGAAATTCCCAAGGCAGATACACTGTTCTGACCAAAGGAGGAGGCTCATCAGGTGGGAAATACAACGACGACCCAACATCGGGCCGACCCCAACCTTGGACTTTGTGACTCTCAAGCACTATGACTTCTTGAAGGTCCCAAGAACAGCACCCCAAGCTGAAGGGGAGGGGAGAGAATGAGTTTGGGAGGCTGTCACAACTTGGGGGTATTACCAATTGCTGCCAACACTCTGGGTTAAGGGTTCCCCTTGAGAAGGCCCAGAGTTCCCTCCCAAGCCCTTCAGGCCTCTTGTAACTTAGGCCAAATAATAGGCAGAGTTAACAACAACAACAAAAAAGTGGTTTATTTCAGTGCAATATAAATTAACAAGGTGAATTAACCAGTAAAAGGGTGAAGAGAAAATAAACAAATGCCCTAACGCATCTATCTATATAGTCCCTACTCTTAATACCAACACTTACCCCCTTGGGTAAGGGTCTTTACCCCTGCTTCAAGCTCTCCAGGCTACAGCCTGCCTCCAGCTCAGCCTTCCAGGAAAAGACCCCCCCCCCCGCCTGGGCTTGGCCCTTTTATCTTCTCCTCCCAGGCCCTACCCCTCTCTGGGCCAGTTTCCCTCCAAACCCTGGCCACCCAATCAGAGGGACAGAGGGGATCCTGGGAAATGTAGGCTCTTCCCAGTACTCCTAAGCAGGCTTCCCTGGGGCCTGCAGGCCTCGCTAGCCCAGGATCATGACAGAGGCGTTCGCGTCAAGTTTGTGGCCAGCCTGCTCCTCCCCACAGGAGGCGAGACCCGAGTTGAGCTGGCTTTGATCTTTCTTTATTATTATTAACTTTAGATTTTTATCCCGCCCTCTCTGCAAGCGGACTCAGGGCGGCTAACAATCCGTTCAAATATCTATGGTTACGATTTAAAACCACGAAAAACACAATTTAAAAGCATCTTATGGTGCCGATTCAACTTCAATATAGGCGGGATTTTTCTTTCTTCTGACAGTGGTCCTATAATGATCGTTGTTCCTCAGCAGTGTCGGGTGGCAGTCCTCTCCCTGTTTAGATGTCGAAGGCCTGTTGCAATAGTTCACTTTTGCAGACCCTGCGGAATTGGGATAGATTTCCCACAGTGCCCTTATGGCCTCTGGGAGGGCATTCCGCATTGCTGGTGCTGCCACTGAGAAGGCCCTGGCCCGTGTAGAACACAGCCTGGCCGCCCTTGGTCCGGAGATGGACAGTAAGTTTTGTGACCCTGGACGCAGTACTCTCTGGGAAACATGCGGAGAAAGGCGGTCCCGTAGATAGACAGGTCCCCCACATTGCTGGTGCTGCCACCGAGAAGGCCCTGGCCCGTGTAGAACACAGCCTGGCCTTCCTTGGGCCGGGGATGGACAGTAAGTTTTGTGACCCTGAACGCAGTGCTCTCTGGGGAACATGCGGAGAAAGGCGGTCCCGTAGATAGACAGGTCCCCGACCATATAGGGCTTTAAAGGTCAGTACCAACACCTTGAAACGGACTCGGAACACAACAGATAGCCAGTGCAGCTCTTTCAGCACTGGCGGAATGTGCTCCCATCGAGGGCACCCCATTGACAGCCGGGCTGCAGCGTTCTGCACTAGCTGTAGTTTCCGAGTCAAGATCATGGGTAGCCCTTTTAAGATCCAGCACCGGGGGAAGGGAGGCCCGCAGAGGTGAATTCTTCCCCTTAATCTCTGCGATGGATTGTCCCCAAAGGAGAGGGAGACGGCTCCGGATTCCCAGTACTTTGCGGAGAGGAATTTTTGCCACAGCATACTCCGCAGAAAGGTCAAGGAGACCTCGGCCGAAAGCCTTTCCCCTTGCTGGAGCCCTCGCTCCGTGACATCCGGGCCCCATCTGTTAAACCCATCAGCCATACATCACCTGGGCCTGCCTGGAGAGCCTGGCCGCAGCCTCTTTCGCAGCCTTCCTCGTCTCTGACCTGGATCCGAAACAAGCACGTCCTTCTGTCTCGGCCGGGGCAGGAATCCGAAGCGGAGACTCCCTTTTGGCCCGGCTGCTGCTGTCGAGACTTTATTTAATCAGGGGACTTGGCGCTTTTGAGGCCCTTTTTTTCCCTTCGTGTTTCAGAACCCTCCGCGTCTGTCCCGGTAACGCCTGCAGACCCCCTGCTCGAGGAAGGTTGCCAGCCTCCAGGCGGTGGCCGGAGATCTCCCTAGGGTTGCCAAGTCCAATTTGAGAAATATCTGGGGGCGGAGCCAGGAGACTTTGGGGGTGGAGCCAGGAGCAAGGCTGGGACAAGCACAGCTGAACTCCAAAGGGAGTTCAGGCCATCACATCTAAAGGGACCGCATTCCTTTTAAATGCCTTCCCTCCATTGGAAATAATGAGGGATCGGGGCACCTTCTTTAGGGTCTCATAGATTTGGACCCCCTGATCCAATCCTCTTGAAACTTGGAGGCAATGTTCCCTCTAAGCTGCGGAGTCTTGGGAGCAGACATTCTGCTTTGTGAGCTACCAGCATTAAAGTTGTGAGCTACTACAAAAATTAGTCTGCTCTAGGGCCATTTTTCCTGAGCTGAGACAAGAATGCGTGAGCTGGAGGCTAAAAAATTGTGAGCTAGCTCACACTGACTCAGCTTACAGGGAACACTGCTTGGAGGGTGTTTTGAGGAGAAGCATTGGATGCTATGCTCAATTTTGGTGCCTCTACCTCAAAAAACAGCCCCCCCCCAAAAGCCCCAGATACCCATGGATCAATTCTCCATTAGACGCTAATGGAATGGGTCTCCATAGGGAATAGTAGAGTGCCCAGCAGACATTCCCCCCCCCCCCCCGCTTTCTGATGACCCTGAAGCAGGGGGAGGGCCTGCTAACTGGGGGATCCCCTGCCCCCACCTGGGGAATGGCAACCCTAGATCTCCCACTGTGACAACTGATCTCTCAGTGGGGACAGGGATTAGGTCCTAGAATCATAGAGTTGGAATGGACCTCCAGGGTCATCTAGTCAAACCCCCTGTACAATGCAGGAAACTCACAAACACCTCCCCCTAAATTCACAGGATCTTCATTGCTGTCAGATGGCCATCTAGCCTCTGTTGAAAAACCTCCAAGGAAGGAGAGCCCACCACCTCCCAAGGAGGAAGCCTGTTCCACTGAGGAACCGCTCTCACAGTCAGGAATTATAGAATCATAGAGCTGGAAGGGACCTCCAGGGTCATCTAGTCAAACCCCCTGCACAATGCAGGAAACTCACAAACATCTCCCCCTAAATTCACAGGATCTTCATCACTGTCAGATGGCCATCCAGTCTCTGTTGATAAACCTCCAAGGAAGGAGAGCCCACCACCTCCCGAGGAAGCCTGTTCCACTGAGGAACCACTCTAAACTCACAAACACCTCCCCCTAAATTCACAGGATCCTCATTGCTGTCAGATGGCCATCTAGCCTCTGTTGAAAAACCTCCAAGGAAGGAGAGCCCACCACCTCCCAAGGAAGCCTGTTCCACTGAGGAACTGCTCTAACAGTCAGGAAGTTCTTCCTCATGTTGAGTCGGAAACTCTTTCGATTTAATTCCAACCCATTGGTTCTGGTCCTACCTTCTGGGGCCGCAGAAAACAATTCCACCCCATCCTCTATAGGACAGCCCTTCAAGGACTTGAAGATGGTGATCCTATCACCTCTCAGCCGCCTCTTCTCCAGGCTAAACATGCCCAGCTCCTTCAACCTTTCCTCACAGGACTTAGTCTCCAGACCCCTCACCATCTTCATCACCCTCCTCTGGACTCAGTCCCCTGGAGAAAATGGCTGCTTTGGAAAATAGACTCTGTGGCAGTATAGCCCAACAAAGTCCAGCCCCTTCCCAAGCCCCGCCCCCCTCAGGCTGCACCCCACCCCCGTCTTCAGGTATTTCCCTCGCTGGAGCTGGAAACCCTAGAACAGAGGTGTCGAACTCATTTGTTATGAGGGCCGGATCTGACATAAACGAGACTTTGAGGGGCCGGGCCACGTGTGTACCTATTTAAGATTATGTAGCAGAGATATAAACTTTATAAAGAACACAAACACAAATACATTTTTTTTTTAAATTTAAAACATGCTTAAAACTTTAGCGGTTATGGGTCTTAAAGGTGCTTTCTTTGTATTTCTCCCATGGGATCCAGGGAACTGGGCAAAGGAAGCTCTGGCTCTTTGCTTCCTTCCCCAAGGGACCAGGAGGGGGAGGAGCCTCAGCCAACAGAAGGAAGAGAGGCTTGGCTCAGTAGCTCTGCTGTGCAATTGAGAGAGCCTGGCAAAGCATGCTTTTCCAAACCCCTTCCTCCCCAAGAGAGGAGCCTCAGCCAATGGAGAAAATAGAGGTTTTGCTCTGTAACTCTGCTGTGCGATTGAGCAAGCCGGGCAAAAAAAAGCTGTTATGCAGAAAGAAGCAAGAGAGAGGGAGAAGGAAGCAGAGGACAGCCAGTTGCTCGGGGGCCTGATAGGAGCTCTCCGGGTGCCTGATTTGGCTGCCAAACTGCATGTTCGACACCCCTGTCCAAGCATCGAGTCATTACCCACCCATGGTGTGATGTCACATCAGGATGTTTTCTTGGCGGACTTTTTGTTATGGGGTGGTTTGCCGTTGCCTTCCCCAGTCATCTACACTTTCCCCCCAGCAAGATGGGGACTCATTTCACCGACCTCGGAAGGATGGAAGCCTGAGTCAACCTGGAGCCAGCTGGTGGCTTGGATAATGCATTTAAAGTTGCTTTCTTCCCACCTCTCCCTCCCCATCTATTTGCCTTTGTTCCTTCCTATCTTACAGCTTTCAAACATCTGATGTTCACGTCTTGTGGCTCTCAAACATCTGACATCTTCATCTGTCCATTTTTATCTTAACATCTGACATCTGATTTATCCCCCGCCCTCCACTCCAAATCTCAGAGCGGCTCACAATCTCCTTTCCCTTCCTCCCCCACTACAGACACCCTGTGAGGTAGATGAAGACATTGGATTTATATCCCGCCCTCCACTGCGAAGAGTCTCAGAGCGGGTCACAATCTCCTTTCCCTTCCTCCCCCACAATAGACACCCTGTGAGATAGATGAAGATATTGGATTTATATCCCGCCCTCCACTCTGAAGAGTCTCAAAGCGGCTCACAATCTCCTTTCCCTTCCTCCCCCACAATAGACACCCTGTGAGGTAGATGAAGATATTGGATTTATATCCCGCCCTCCACTGCGAACAGTCACAGAGCGGCTCACAATCTCCTTTCCCTTCCTCCCCCACAACAGACACCCTGTGAGAAAGATGAAGATATTGGATTTATATCCCGCCCTCCACTGCGAAGAGTCTCAGAGCGGCTCACAATCTCCTTTCCCTTCCTCCCCCACAACAGACACCCTGTGAGGTGGGTGGGGATGAGAGAGCTCTTACAGCAGCTGCCCTTTCAGGTACAACTTGAGCAACAGCTATGGCTGACTCCAGGCCATTCCAGGAGCTTCAAGTGGAGGAGTGGGGAATCAAACCCGGTTCTCCCAGATAGGAGTCTGCTCACTTAACGACTACACCAAACTGGCTCTCTCAGTGTGGTGGTGGTGGGAGAAATATGGAGGAGAGAAGAATGAGGTAAGCCTATTTGGCTCCCCTTTGGTGAGGGAGGCGAGATAAAAACGAAGTACACGTATAAGATAAATTGGTATGACACCTTAAAATCCATTCCGAAAAAGCAAGCACTACCACAAGCACTCTTTTCCAAAACTCAGTCGTGCAACCCTGTCTAATGGCTAAAAGAAAGCAGGGCCCGTCTTTTGGGACAGCCAGCCCAGAGAGCGGCAACTTCACCTGAGAGTGAATGCAGCCATGCCATCGGCAGTCTCTGCCTGTTTTCTGAAAGGAGGGTGCTTGCCTACAACCAGTCCCCCCAGGGACCTGGCTCTGCCCTGTGAGTTCCGCCCTCCAAGGCAGCCCTGCCAGAAGAGTTTCCGGCTCAACATGAGGAAGAACTTCCTGACTGTTAGAGGCTGGACTGCCCTCTGACAGCAATGAAGATCCTGTGAATTTAGGGGGAAGAACTTCCTGACCGTTAGAGCGGTTCCTCAGTGGAACAGGCTTCCTCCTCAGGAGGTGGTGGGCTCCCCTTCCTTGGAGGTTTTTCAACAGAGGCTGGATGGCCATCTGACAGCAATGAAGATCCTGTGAATTTAGGGGAGGTGTTTGTGAGTTTAGAGCGGTTCCTCAGTGGAACAGGCTTCCTCTTCAGGAGGTGGGCTCTCCTTCCTTGGAGGTTTTTCAACAGAGGCTGGATGGCCATCTGACAGCAATGAAGAGCCTGTGAATTTAGGGGGAAGAACTTTGCTGACCGTTAGAGCGGTTCCTCAGTGGAACAGGCTTCCTTGGGAGGTGGTGGGCTCTCCTTCCTTGGAGGTTTTTAAATAGAGGCTAGATGGCCATCTGACAGCAATGAAGATCTTGTGAATTTGGGGGGAGGAATTTGTGAGCTTCCTGCATTGTGTTGGGGGTTGGGCTAGATGATCTTGGAGGTCCCTTCCAACTCTAAGATTCTCTGATTCGGTGAATTGTTTTCTGTCGTCCCAGAAGTCAGGACCAGAACTGATGAGTTGAAATTAAATCAAAAGAGTTTCCGGCTCAACATTAGGAAGAACTTCCTGACTGTTAGAGTGGTTCCTCAGTGGAACAGGCTTCCTCCTTGGGAGGTGGTGGGCTCTCCTTCCTTGGAGGTTTTTCAACAGAGGCTAGATGGCTATCTGACAGCAATGAAGATCCTGTGAATTTAGGGGGAGGTGTTTGTGAGTTTAGAGTGGTTCCTCAGTGGAACAGGCTTCCTCAGGAGGTGGTGGGCTCTCCTTCCTTGGAGGTTTTTCAACAGAGGCTAGATGGCCATCTGACAGCAATGAAGATCCTGTGAATTTAGGGGGAGGGGTTTGTGAATTTCCTGCATTGTGCAGGGGGTTGGACTAGATGACCCTGGAGGTCCCTTCCAACTCCAGGAGCCTATGATTCTACCTTGCCTGCAACAGCCCTCCCCCAGAGCAGCTCTGACCTGCCCCCCTCTCTCTTCCAGATGGCTGTCTACTTCTGCACCGGGGTGCTAAAGGACGAGGCTCTTTTCCACCACTACGCCCTGAACGTCCCCCTGTACACCCACTTCACGTCGCCCATCCGCCGCTTCCCGGACATCATGGTGCATCGACTGCTCTCCGCTTCTCTCGGTAGGTTATCCAAAAGTTGTTGCTGGCCAGGGGTGGGGGGGACTGGGCTGTTCAGGGAGGGGTCAAAGGGTCTGATTGTCTATTCAGGGAGAACCGGGTTTGATTCCCCACTCTTCCACTTGAACCTGCTGGAATGGCCTTGGGTCAGCCATAGCTCTCTTATCTGGGAGAACCGGATTTGATTCCCCACTCCTCCACTTGCAGCTGCTGGAATGGCCTTGGGTCAGCCAGAGCTCTCACAGGGGTTGTCCTTGAAAGGGCAGCTGCTGTGAGAGCCTTCTCAGCCCCACCCACCTCACAGGGTGTCTGTTGTGGGGGGAGACACAGCAGCAGCTGCTGGGATGGCCTTGGGTCAGCCAGAGCTCTGGCAGAGGTTGTCCTTGAAAGGGCAGCTGCTGTGAGAGCCCTCTCAGTCCCACTCACCTCAGTTTTGCTTCTGATCTAGCTGCTAGACGGTCAACATCAGGAATTATTGTATTTCTTGGAGAAACACTAGTAGGCTGGAAATCAACCAAACGGAGACATGTTGCACTATCTACCCGCTAGGCTGAATTTGCAGCACTAAGTAACCCGCGTATAGAACTTACGTGGTTTAAACAGCCGCTATCAGATCTGGGTGTGCAGATTATCCAACCCATTGTAGTAAAGGAGGGATAATCAGGCCGCTATTCAACCAGCTTCATCGCTCGGGGCGAAGGGTCGTTCTAAGCACACCGATGTTCGTCCCTTTAATGTAAAACAGTATTTCCGATGGGCTTATACAGTTAGAATACTGTGAACCAAGCACAAATATAGCCGATGCACTCACCAAAGTGCTAGCTGCAAGGAAACGCAAAGAAAATTGTCTGTCACTTGGACTTAAGTAGATGTCTAAGTATATATTCAAGGGTTCCCAGTGGGGGAGAATGTCAGTGTCCTATTACTTTAAGGTGAAATGGGACTGCCTAAGATTGAGTCATCTTTGAATACAGGTGTTGTATTGTCATCAGGTGTGAGCCAATTAACCAGTTTGGAATGGGATTGGCCACAGTGTGGGATAGGAAAGGATGGTGCTAGCGCAGCATACTGTTGGACGGATATTGGAATTGATGACTGTGGATTGTATATTGACTAATCTCGTGGACTGTGTATTTGTACCTCTGCCTGGCTCTGTATGTATGTAAGGGCGTTTTCGCACTGACCTTAGTCGGGAGCGACGTCCCTCTTCACCGCGCAGCGTCTGCGCGGATTTCGCACTAATTGCTCCGCCGAACCCGGAAGAGCCGCAAAGTCCCGCGGCTTTTGCGTCGCAAATGTAAACTGGCCAAAAAGCAGCTTACATTTGCGACGCAGAAGCCGCGGGACTTTGCGGCTCTTCCGGGTTCTGCAGAGCAATCAGTGCGAAATCCGCGTCGACGCTGCGCGGTGAAGAGGGACGTCGCTCCCGAGTAAGGTCAGTGCGAAAACTCTCTAAGTGTATGACTATTGGACTGCCTATTGATTATGATATCTGCCTGAACCCAATACAGTTTGTTGAACCTGCTATGTGTGTAGAGGGTCTTTCCTTGGGACTGCAACTGAGACTGGTCTGACCAGTGGGAACTTCTGTTACGACTCTGTCATTCTTTCTCTACTTTCTCCATCCCATGCATAATCTTGTCAACCTCTCTCATGTCCCCCCTTAGTCGACGTCCCTCCAAGCTAAAGAGCCCCAAGCGTTTTAACCTTTCTTCATAGGGAAAGTGTTCCAAACCTTTAATCATTCTAGTTGCCCTTTTCTGCACTTCCCCCAATGCTATAATATCTTTTTTGAGGTGCGGTGACCAGAACTGTACGCAGTACTCCAAATGAGGCCGCACCGTCGATTTATACGGGGGCATTATGATACTGAAGAGCCCCGGGCCCAGAATGGTAAAGCTGCAGTACTGCAGTCGGAGCCCTCTGCTCACGACCTGAGTTCGATCCCAGCGAAAGCTGGGTTCAGGTAGCCGGCTCGAGGTTGTCTCAGCCTTCCATCCTTCCGAGGTCGATAAAAGGAGTAAACTAGCTTGCTGGGGGGAAAGCGTAAAAGACTGGGGAAGGCAATGGCAAACCACCCCGTCAAAAGTCTGCCGTGAAAACGTTGTGAAAGCAACGTCACCCCAGAGTCGGAAGCGACTGGTGCTTGCACGGGGGACTACCTTTACCTTTTTATTACGATACTGGCTCCCTTTCTCACAATACAAGAATTCGTGGGCATTCGATGAAATTGCTGAGCAGACAGGTTAAAACGGATAAAAGGAAGTACTTCTTCACCCAAAGGGTGATTAACATGTGGAATTCACTGCCACAGGAGGTGGTGGCAGCTACAAGCATGGCCACCTTCAAGAGGGGACAGAGGTCCATCAGTGGCTATTAGCCACCGTGTGTATATATAAATGTTTTTGCCACTGTGTGACACAGAGTGTTGGACTCGATGGGCCATTGGCCTTATCCAACATGGCTTCTCTTATGTTCTTATGTGACACGGAGTGTTGGACTCGATGGGCCATTGGCCTGATCCAACATGGCTTCTCTTATGTTCTTATGTGACACAGAGTGTTGGACTCGATGGGCCATTGGCCTGATCCAACATGGCTTCTCTTATGTTCTTATGTGACACGGAGTGTTGGACTCGATGGGCCATTGGCCTAATCCAACATGGCTTCTCTTATGTTCTTATGTGACACAGAGTGTTGGACTCGATGGGCCATTGGCCTGATCCAAAATGGCTTCTCTTATGTTCTTATGTGACACAGAGTGTTGGACTCGATGGGCCATTGGCCTGATCCAACATGGCTTCTCTTATGTTCTTATGGCTGATTTATTTTCCATTCTCTTCCTAATAATTCCCGGTATGGCATTGGCCTTTTTTATTGCAGTGGCACACCGTTCTCCACATTTTCTGTGAGTTGTCTACCACGACCCCAAGATCTCTCTTTTGGTCAGTCTCTGCCAGGATCACCACACAGAGGAAGGCAACGGCAGGCCACCTTTTGCCTTGAAAACCTCACAAAGGGCGGCCAGAAGTTGGCCGCGACTTGTTGGTGCTTCCCACCACCACTAGGTGTCCCTGCCGTTCCACGGCTACTTCTCTTCCCGAGGCTCAGAGTGGACCTGGCCTTTGGGTTCTGTTGAGACGTTGCCTGACTTAGCGGTTACGGTGTCAGGCTAGGGATTAAAGTGTAGGATTCACAGCCAGAGGATGTAGTGGGGGCCACAGGCAATTTCATAGAGGATGGATCTTATCAGTGGCTACTAGCTGTGATTCAAGGGGACCTCCATGTTCACAGGCAATCAACCTCTGAATCCCTGAGCCAGGAGGCAACATCAGGGGAAGGCTTCTTCTTTTTCTTCTTCTTTCTCCTCCTCCTTCTCCCTCTTCTTCTTCTTCCTCTTCTCCCTCCTCCTCTTCCTCTTCCTCCTTCTTTCAGTTTGCCCTTAAAACCTGCTGCTCCGTGCTTGCATTTCAAGAGAGAGAAAGTGGGTAATTTCCCCCAACCTCGCTTGAGGGCTGAGATAAAAGAAAGTCCTGGAATTCACTGCCACAGGAGGTGGTGGCAGTTACAAGCATAGCCGGCTTCAAGAGGGGATTGGATAAGCATATGGAGCGGAGGTCCATCAGTGGCTATTAGCCACAGAGTGTTGTTGGAACTCTCTGTCTGGGGCAAGTGATGCTCTGTAATCTTGATGTTTGGGGCGGGGCACAGTGGGAGGGCTTCTAGTGTCCTGGCCCCACTGGTGGACCTCCTGATGGCTCCTGGTATTTTTTGGTCACTGTGTGACGCAGATAAACCATTGGCCTCATCCAACATGGCTTCTCTTACGTTGTTATGCCACAATGCTCTGTGTTCTTGGTGCTTGGGGGGGTGGGACACAGTGGGAGGGCTTCTAGTGTCCTGGCCCCATTGATGGACCTTCTGATGGCACCTGGTATTTTTTGGTCACTGTGTGACACAGATAAACCATTGGCCTCATCCAACATGGCTTCTCTTACGTTGTTATGCCACAATGCTCTGTGTTCTTGGTGCTTGGGGTGGGGGTGGGGAACAGTTGGAGGGCTTCTAGTGTCCTGCCCCCATTGATGGACCTCCTGATGAAACCTAGGGGGTTTTTGGCCACTGCATGACACAGAGTGTTGGACTGGATGGGCCACTAGCCAGGTCCAATATGGTTTCTCTTATGTTCTTATTCTGGGGCAGTGATGCCCTGTCTTCTTGGTGCTTGGGGGGGCCAAGAGTGGGAGAACTTCTGGAGTTCTGGCTCTTCTGGTGGGACTCCTGATGGCTCCTGGTATGTTTTGGTCACTGTGTGACACAGAGTGTTGGACTGGATGAACCATTGGCCTGATCCAACATGGTTTCTCTTATGTCCTTATGTCTGGGGCAGTGATGCCCTGTCTTCTTGGTGCTTGGGGGGGCAACAGTGGGAGAACTTCTGGATTTCTGACCCTTCTGGTGGGTCTCCTGATGGCACCTGGGTTTTTTTGACCACTGTGTGACACAGAGTGTTGGACAGGACGGGCCATTGGCCTGATCCAACATGTCTTCTCTTATGTTCTTATGTATGGAGCAGGGCTGCTCTATATTCTTGGTGCTTGTGGGGGAGGGGGAACAGTGTGAGGGCTTCTAGTGTCCTGGCGCCACTGATGGACCTCCTGATGGTACCTGGGTGTTGTTGTTTTTTTTGGCCACTGTGTGACGCAGAGTGTTGGATGGGATGGGCCATTGGTCTGACCCAACAGGGCTTTTCTTCTGTTCTTACGACCAGTCCCGTCTGCTTACTTTCCAGGCTCCAGCCCCGCCCCGAGGATGAACTGCGACGAGATCCAGAAGCAAGCCGATCACTGCAACGACCGGAAGATGGCTTCCAAGAGGGTGCAGGAGCTGAGCGCCGATCTCTTCTTTGCCATCTTTGTAAAGGTGAGGGCCTGGCCCTTCCTCCCCCCCCGCCCATGGCATGGTCTCCAGGCCTCCGTCATTCTTGTGATTCTCCCCTGCTGTCAAGACTCAGAGGGATCTTAACCAATTGCTGCCACCACTCTGGGTTCAGGGTTCCCCTTGAGAAGACCCAGAGTTCCCTCCCAAGCCCTTCAAGCCTCCCTTAGCTAGGCCAAATAATGGGCGTGAGGAGCAGGCAGACTGAACAACGACAAAAAGGTTTATGGCAGCGCAATATCAATTAACAAGGTGCATTAACCAGTAAAAGGGTGAAGGGAAAAATAACCTAATGCATCCATCTATACAGTCTCTAATACCAACACTTACCCCCTTGGGTAAGGGTCTTTCCCCTGCTTCAAGCTCTCCAGGCTACAGCCTGCCTCCAGCTCAGCCTTCCAGGGAAAGAACATCCCCTTTCTGGGCTTTGCCTTTATATTCTCTTCCCAGGCCCCACCCCTCTCTGGGCCTGTTTCCTCCCAAAACCTTGTCACCCAATCAGAGGAGCAGAGGGGATCCTGGGAGATGTAGGCTTTTCCCAGTAACTCCTAAGCAGGCTTCCCTGGGGCCTGCAAGCCTCACTAGGCCCAGGATCATGACAACTGCATGTGCTCCTTCCCATCTTTTCCAGGAGCATGGCCCCTTGGAATCAGAAGCCATGGTGATGGGCATCCTCAGCGAAGCCTTTGATGTCCTGGTGCTGAAGTACGGCGTCCAAAAGCGCATCTACTGCAATGTAAGTCATTTTTCCCCCCAGGCACGTTTCCTCCCTCTCCCTCTGTGTATGAACTCATGCAAAGCTACATAAGAACATAAGAGAAGCCATGTTGGATCAGGCCAATGGCCCATCCAGTCCAACACTCTGTGTCACACAGTGGCCAAAGAACCGAGGTGCCGTCAGGAGGTCCACCAGTGGGGCTAGAAGCCCTCCCACTGTGCCCCTCTCCAAGCACCAAGAATACAGAGCATCACTTGCCCCAGACAGAGAGTTCCAACAATACACTGTGGCTAATAGCCACTGATGGACCTCTGCTCCATATGCTTATCCAATCCCCTCTTAAAGCTGGCTATGCTTGTAGCCACCGCCACCTCCTGTGGCAGTGAATTCCATGTTAATCACCCTTTGGGTGAAGAAGGACTTTCTTTTATCCGTTCTAACCCGACTGCTCAGCAGTTTCATTGATTAGGGTTTGTAGAATCTTTCGGGCTCAAGTGCCGTGTTCTACTGGAGAAAGTTTTTCTTCCAGACGTTTCGTTCTCAGCTGCGGAGAACATCCTCAGTGGCGTTGCAGCCGGAGCAGGCGCTCTGACCTTCTTGGCTGCTGTGCATTGATGTCCACATGTTCTCATATCGTGATTCAAAACTGAATCACACCACCGGTTGATCAAGGCCAGTACTGTCTACTCAGACAGACAGCCACTCTCCAGGCTATTTAGACATAGGTATTTTGTAGCACCCACTGCCTAGGAAGCCCTGTGGCACAGAGTGGTAGAGCTGCAGTGCTGCAGTCCTAAGTTCTGCTCACGACCTGAGTTCTATCCCGGCGGAAGCTGGGTTCAGGTAGCCAGCTTGAGGTTGACTCAGCCTTCCATCCTTCCAAGGTCGGTAAACTGAGTCCCCAGCTTGCTGAGGAGAAAGTGTAGATCAGTGGTCCTCAACCTTTCTGGCACCAGGGACAGGTTTTGTGGAAGACAGTTTTTCAACGGACTGGGGGATGGAGGGCAGGACGATGGCTTTGGGATGATACAATTGTGTGCTATATTTCTAAAGTGTTTGGTGTGGTGGTGCAGTGTGCGGACTCTTATCTGGGAGAACCGGGTTTGATTCCCCACTCCTCCACTTGCAGCTGCTGGAATGGCCTTGAGTTAGCCATAGCTCTTTCAGAGCTGTCCTTGAAAGGGCAACTTCTGTCAGAGCTCTCTCAGCCCCACCCACCTCACAGGGTGTCTGCTGGGGGCGGTGGGGAAGGGGGAAAAGATCATGAGCTGCTTTGAAACTCTGTAATTCGGCTATAAATCCAATGTTGTTGCCGTCGCCTTTTATTATTATTATTTACATTGTAATATATAATGAAAAAATTACACAACTCAGTGCCCGGTTGCTAACAGGCCACGGATCGGTGCTGGTCCACATACCATCACTTGCCCCAGACAGAGAGTTCCAACCCCTGATGTAGATGACTGAGGAAGAAGAAGAAGATATTGGATTTATATCCTGCCCTCCACTCCGAAGAGTCTCAGAGCGGCTCACAATCTCCTTTATCTTCCTCCCCCACAACAAACACCCTGTGAGGTAGATGAAGATATTGGATTTATATCCTGCCCTCCACTCCGAAGAGTCTCAGAGCGGCTCACAATCTCCTTTCCCTTCCTCCCCCACAACAGACACCCTGTGAGGTAGATGAAGATATTGGATTTATATCCTGCCCTCCACTCCGAAGAGTCTCAGAGCGGCTCACAATCTCCTTTCCCTTCCTCCCCCACAACAGACACCCTGTGAGGTAGATGAAGATATTGGATTTATATCCTGCCCTCCACTCCGAAGAGTCTCAGAGCGGCTCACAATCTCCTTTCCCTTCCTCCCCCACAACAGACACCCTGTGAGGTAGATGAAGATATTGGATTTATATCCTGCCCTCCACTCCGAAGAGTCTCAGAGCGGCTCACAATCTCCTTTATCTTCCTCCCCCACAACAAACACCCTGTGAGGTAGATGAAGATATTGGATTTATAACCCGCCCTCCACTCCGAAGAGTCTCAGAGCGGCTCACAATCTCCTTTCCCTTCCTCCCCCACAACAGACACCCTGTGAGGTAGATGAAGATATTGGATTTATATCCCGCCCTCCACTCCAAAAAGTCTCAGAGCGGCTCACAATCTCCTTTCCCTTCCTCCCCCACAACAGACACCCTGTGAGGTAGATGAAGATATTGGATTTATATCCCGCCCTCCACTCCGAAGTGTCTCAGAACGGCTCACAATCTCCTTTATCTTCCTCCCCCACAACAGACACCCTGTGAGGTGGGTGGGGCTGGAGAGGGCTCTCCCAGGAGCTGCCCTTTCAAGGACAACCTCTGCCAGAGCTATGGCTGACCCAAGGCCATCCCAGCAGGTGCAAGTGGAGGAGTGGGGAATCACACCCGGTTCTCCCAGATAAGAGTCCGCACACTTCACCACTACACCAAACTGGCTCTCCATGGCAACAGCAAACCACCCTGTAAAAAGTCTTCCAAGAAAACATCATGATGTGATGTCACTCCACGGGTTGGCAACGACTTGGCGCTTGCACAGGGAACTACCTTTTTATCACCTGCTGCCTAGTCCTTTTAACTGGAGATGGGGGGGAGGAGGATTGAACCTGGGACCTTCTGCATGCCAAGCAGAGGCTCTGCCACTGAGCCACAGCCTAAAACCCTGCCTAACACCCTGGAGAGCCACTGCCAGTCCGAGTAGACAGTACCGACAGTGACGGACCGAGGGTCTGATTCAGTAGAAGGCAGCTTCGCGTGCTTAGTCGATCTCCAGACAACAGACTTCCGTTTACCTGGAGGAAACGGCCGGTCTGGGAAGTGGACTGAATGGCATTACACACCCCTGAATCCCCTGAGAGCCTCTTTGGTGTAGTGGTGAAGTGTTATCTGGGAGAACCGGGTTTGATTCCCCACTCCTCCACTTGCACCTGCTGGAATGGCCTTGGGTCAGCCAGAGCTCTCTTATCTGGGAGAACCGGGTTTGATTCCCCACTCCTCCACTTGCAGCTGCTGGAATGGCCTTGGGTCAGCCATAGCTCTGGCAGAGGTTGTCCTTGAAAGGGCAGCTTCTGGGAGAGCCCTCTCAGCCCCACCCACCTCACAGGGTGTCTTCTGAGGGGGGAGAAGATATAGCAGATTGTGACCACTCTGAGTTTCAGAGTATAGGGTGGGATATCCTTCTTCCCAACCCCCACCCTCCGCAGGATCCACTTCCCAAATCTCCAGGTATTTCCCAGCCCAGGAAAGGTTGAAGGAGCTGGGGATGTTTAGCCTGGAGAGGAGGTGGCTGAGAGTTGATAGGATCACCATCTTCAAGTCCTTGAAGGGCTGTCATATAGAGGATGGTGTGGAATTGTTTTCTGTGGCCCCAGAAGGCAGGACCAGAACCAATGGGTTGAAATTAAATCAAAAGAGTTTCCGGCTGAACATTAGGAAGAACTTCCTGACCGTTAGAGCGGTTCCTCAGTGGAACGGGCTCCCTCGGGAGGTGGTGGGCTCTCCTTCCTCGGAGGTTTTTCAACAGAGGCTAGATGGCCATCTGACAGCAATGAAGATCCTGTGAATTTAGGGGGAGGGGTTTGTGAGTTTCGAGCGGTTCCTCAGAGGAATAGGCTTCCTCGGGAGGTGGTGGGCTGTCCTTCCTTGGAGGTTTTTCAACAGAGGCTAGATGGCCATCTGACAGCAATGAAGATCCTGTGAATTTAGGGGGAGGGGTTTGTGAGTTTAGAGCGGTTCCTCAGAGGAATAGGCTTCCTCGGGAGGTGGTGGGCTCTCCTTCCTTGGAGGTTTTTCAACAGAGGCTACATGGCCATCTGACAGCAACGAGGATGCTGTGGATTTAGGGGGAAGAACTTTCCTGACCGTTAAAGCGGTTCCTCAGTGGAACAGGCTTCCTCCTGGGGAGGTGGTGGGCTCTCCTTCCTCGGAGGTTTTTCAACAGAGGCTAGATGGCCATCTGACAGCAATGAAGATCCTGTGAATTTAGGGGGAGGGGTTTGTGAGTTTAGAGTGGTTCCTCAGTGGAAGAGGCTTCCTCCTTGGGAGGTGGTGGGCTCTCCTTCCTTGGAGGTTTCTCAACAGAGGCTAGATGGCCATGTGACAGCAATGAAGATCCTGTGAATTGAGGGGGAGGTGTTTGTGAGTTTCCTGCATTGTGCAGGGGGTTGGACTAGATGACCCTGGAGGTCCCTTCCAACTCTAGGATTCCGTACGCTTCACCTTCCCCGGTTTGCCATTTGCCTCTCCTTGCGGCCCGGCATCCAAGGGCAACGATGGCTGTGTTGCGCAGCCGCCAGGCAGAGGTGGGGAGGACCGATTCCCCCGTCCTCCATCTGCCCCTCGATCAGGGGGATAATTACATGTCGTAACGGCGCAATAAAACAGGAGGGAGAAGCACTTTTGCCTCCTGGAATGAGGGAACGGGGGAAAGTTGGTTTTAATTTCACCTTTGGAAACGGCCGCTCGGAGACACGGGCGGAATGTTCTCCGTGCCTTGGCACCCGACACAGCGGGTTCCTGCCAGTTGCTAGAGTAGATGGTTTGTGACAGCGTGACTGCAGGGATAAGCCACGTTCCTCTGTAGAAGAAGAAGAAGAATTGCAGATTTATACCCCGCCCTTCTCTCTGAGTCAGAGACTCAGAGCCGCTTAAAGTAAAGATAAAAGCAGTCCCCTGTGCAAGCACCAGTCGTTTCCGACTCTGGGGTGACGCTGCTTTCACAACGTTTTCACGGCAGACTTTATACGGGGTGGTTTGCCGTTGCCTTCCCCAGTCGTCTACACTTTCCCCCCAGCAAGCTGGGGACTCATTTTCCCCACCTCGGAAGGATGGGAGGCTGAGTCAACCTGGAGCCGGCTACCTGAACCAGCTTCCACTGGGATCAAACTCAGGTCGTGAGCAGAGAGCTTCGACTGCAGTACTGCAGCTTTACCACTCTGCGCCACGGGGCTCTTAGAGCAGCTTACAATCTCCTTTATCTTCTCCCCCCACAACAGACACCCTGTGAGGTGGGTGGGGCTGAGAGGGCTCTCACAGCAGCTGCCCTTTCAAGGATAAACTCTGCCAGAGCTATGGCTGACCCAAGGCCATTCTAGCTGCTGGAAGTGGAGGAGTGGAAAATCAAACCCAGTTCTCCCAGATAAGAGTCTGCACACTTAACCACTACACCAAACTGGCTCTCCTGTAGGAGTGTGTGTGCTAGGGGACTCTCTCCCTTGGTGAGGAGAGGGCTCAATCTTTACTGAGCCTGCCTTTGGTGGGGGAGGGCGGGATACAAAAATAAATTTACCTTACCTTACCTTACCAAAGAGCCCTCTGAGATACCAAATTCCCGGTTCGATATAGTGGGGAATCAAACCTGGTTCTGCCAGATAAGAGCCTATACCAAACTGGCTCTCTAAGAAGATGATACTGGATTTATATCCCACCCCTTCACTCTGCATCTCAGAGTGGCTTACAATCTCCTTTTATCTTCCTCCCCTGCAGCAGGCACCAGGTGAGGTGGGTGGGGCTGAGAGAGCTCTCCCAGAGTTGTCTCCTTTCAAGCACAACTCTGCTTGAGCTATGGCTGACCCAAGGCCATTCCAGCAGCTGCAAGCGGAGGAGTGGGGAATCAAACCCGATTCTCCCAGATAAGAGTCTGCACACTTAACCCCTACACTAAACTGGCTCTCTAAGAAGAAGATATTGGATTTATATCCTGCCCTATACTCTGAATCTCAGAGCGGTTACAATCTTCTTTTACCTTCTTCCCCCACAACAGACACTCTGTGAGGTAGGTGGGGCTGAGAGAGCTCTCACAGCAGCTACCCTTTCAAGGACAACTCCTGCGAGAGCTATGGCTGACCCGAGGCAGCTGCAAGTGGAGTCCAGCAGCTGCAAGTGGAGGAGTGCGGAATCAATCCCGGTTCTCCCTGATAAGAGTCTGCACGCTTAACCACGACACCAAACTGGCTCTCACGTTCCCAAATTATAATGAATCACCTTCCCCAGAATTTGTGAATCTCAC